>NW_008825616.1:2160782-2163359 GCF_000699105.1 Pygoscelis adeliae
CCAATCGTATCCTGGGCTGCATCCAAAGCAGCATGGCCAGCAGGTCGAGGGAGGGGATTCTGCCCCTCTACTCTGCCCTGGTGAGACCCCCCCTGCAGTGCTGCGTCCAGCTCTGGAGCCCTCAGCGTAAGAAAGACACGGACCTGTTGGAGTGAGTCCAGAGGAGGGCCTCAATCAGGGGGATGGAACACCTCTCCTGTGAAGAAAGGCTGAGAGAGTTGGGGTTGTTCAGCCTGGAGAAGAGAAGGCTTCGGGGAGACCTTATCACAGCCTGTCAGTACTTAAAGGGGGCTTAGAAAAAAGATGGGGGCAAACTTTTTGGCAGGGCCTGTTGCGACAGGACAAGGGGGAATGGCTTTAAACTAAAGGGGGGTAGATTTAGACTAGATAGAAGGAAGAAATTGTTTACACTGAGAGTGGTGAAGCACTGGCACAGGTTGCCCAGAGAGGTGGTGGATGCCCCATCCCTGGAAACATTCCAGGTCAGGTTGGACGGGGCTCTGAGCAACCTGATCTAGTTGAAGATGTCCCTGCCCACAGCAGGGGGGTTGGACTAGATGACGTTTAGAGGTCCCTTTCAACCCAAACTATTCTATGATTCTATGATCCTTGCTATTGTCCCTTCTTTCTCTCCGTTTGCAAGGAGCCTCCTCACCCAGCATGGATCCCCAGCTGACCTTCTCACCTTTGTCTGTCCTAGGGGAAGGCCGTCAGCCTCGGAGTGCCTTCAGAGCCCATGGCTCCAGGAGACAGGTTTGGACAACAGGCAGCAAGCACTGGTTACCTTCCCTACCACCAAACTGAGGAATTTCCTCACCGAACGGGAAAAGAAAAGGGGCCTGCTGTGCTCCAAGTATGGCCTCATGATTGCACAGTGACGTGGATGTAACGACAGACATGAATTGTCTCCCTCTCCCCTTCTGTACTTAGTGTTTGGTACCAAGGAGTCCTGCCAAGTTGCTGTGCATCAGCTGAGCTGGGGTAACTGCTCTCCGTGAATGCGATTTAGCATAATTGAGCAAATTAATCCACATTACGTGCATTGCCACAAGGTAAGAACAGAAATATAGACCTAACATGGCCCAGCTGACTAGCAGTAACTTGACAGTATGTGTGTCACTTGGCTGCACGCTTCCTGGGATAAGCAGGAGAGATTTGCGTAGCCATTTCTGAATGGGACTAGCTACCAGCCCCAAGCAGCTTTGCAAATCCTTCCCTGAGGTCAGAAAGACTCCATGCGTGCAAATGCTGGGCACTGACTTCTGCCCCTGGCCCCAGGACGTGATAACCAGATGTGCTTTCAGATGTTATCGCGCTGCTCATCCCACAGTGACCACCGCAGCAAGGTCTGAGTGACTGGTGGGTTTCTCACCTGCTTCCAATCCGAAAGAATTCAATGACCACTTATGATGAGAAAGTAGGGAAGAGTGAAGCACTTTTGGGGGGCTGATGTTAGACAACAATGTATCTTCAGGCTTTGGATGTAGAGATCTAACTGGATCAAGTCCTGAGCACACTTGGCCTGAGTCAATAGCTGACCCCGCTTTGAGCAGAAGGTTGGTCTACAGACCTCCTGAGCTCCTTCCCAACCTGACTTGTCCTGTGATCCCATGTCTTTGCCAAGTGCCAGACACAAGGCTGGAGTGGTGGGACTCTGCTAGCATCCATCAGCAGCCAGGCTCAGCACGTCACTTACCTGGCCAAGTTCTCCACCATCCCCATGGGGCCTGACCTGAGATTAAACACGGGGCTAGAGGAGAGCTCTTCTAGCTCTGGAGCAACAAGAGGCTGCAGAGGGAGGAGGTATATGTGTTACGTGTGTGATAGTGGTACCACCAAGGAGATTTTAACCAGGGCTTTTCATGCTCTGTGAGGAAACTCACAAGAAACAAGAAGATCCAGTCTCCTTGAAAGCAGCCTTGTAGCTCGACCCTGTAGCACGAGGTGTGTACAGGGAGGGCAACAGCAGTGGGGCTTTCCAGTAACTGATAAGTTGCACATCTTCCTCACCCCACTCCTGCAAGAGGCCATAGCTTGCTTGGCTTTGAGAAGAGCTACTGTTCTTCCTGGGGCCCAAGCTGACACTCCATATGCTGCTCCACTTGGGTGGCCCAGCTCGTGATCTCTTAGAGCCCAGCCTGCTGCTCAATGAGCTGCGTGGCTCCATGGAAGTTCACCAGCTCTCCACGGGCACCTGCGCTGTCGTGTGTGCAGAGCTGGCCGAGCTCCTCAAAGGTTTCAAGGTTTGAAAACACCACAAAACTTGTTTTTTGGAGCATGTATTTGAAGTCTCCCGTTAGACCTGAATGACAGACTCACCCATCACATAGGATCTTACAGTAACCCCTCACCTGCCTGACTGCATCTGCATCGATTCTCTTAAAAATGTGTTAAAAAACAAACAGAAACAACTCTTGGAGAAACCAAGCTGTGACTTGGTGTATGGGCACCTCTGGGAAAGATGTCCCCCGTGGCCAGGATGCTGGCACACGGAGCATTTAGTTGTATGGCTTTCCTCGCAAGCGGGGCTAAAATGGGCTTGTGCAGAAAGCCTTTTCTGAGCACATCTAAGGCTGT
>NW_008825616.1:2163369-2164845 GCF_000699105.1 Pygoscelis adeliae
GCGGTTCATCGCAGCCTTGCTTTGCTCCCCATCAAAAATGCTCCCCCATCTTTCCTGGCTTCATTGCGTTTGGATCACTGCATCCTGCCTGCCACGGGGTATTTCGGCATACGCCATCACTTGCTGGGAATAACTTGGCCGCCGGACAGTGAGGGCAGCAAACACAATAGTGACCATGACCTCGTTACATGCAGATGTTGTACCACTGAGAGACTTTGCCACTTTGAAGCCTGGCTGTTCTTCTCTGGGGTGTGCATCTACCAGGAGACACAGCAGCAGTGTCACCGGCAAATGCTGCGTGTTTTAATTCTTAAAAAAAATCTTGAACTTCCATGTTCCTCTTTCCCCTTCAAAATCTGCTTTCCTTTGCAATGGATGGTGTTAGCTGTGTCATTGCTTTGTACTTATAACCTCAGCGTTCCTTTGAGTTTCTCTGAAGTGAATGATGTGTCTATTGGCGCTGTTGAGTTTCTTCAGTTTTCCTTACAAGCAGCAGCAAGCGGAGGCTTTCTCAGAGCCGTACCTGGCTGTGTTTAGAAGAACGAGGACAGGAAAACAGTCCCTAATGCATTACAGTTTAACACTAGCAGTGATGCTCTTTAGCCAGGGGTGGTCTTTTCCCACACATTTAACCAGTATTGTTCCGATCTGAAGTGTGCAGCATCACGACTCCATCCCTCGCGTGGTGTGCAGAGCAGGAATTGTAACAGAGCAGAGAAGCTTTCACTGTGCTGTGGAGAGCAGACACGGACTCAATAGACCGTAAAGCTTTGAACGTCAAAGTAATAATGTCTTCACTATGCACTACAGAAGAGAAAACCAGGATTTAGGGCCAGACTCCATGCTCAGTTCTCTTGGGGGATAGAGGAGTTATACGAGACAGACGCTGCCATGAGGTCTGCTGCCCAACAAGCTTTTCAGGACCCTGGATTCCTTCCCATTTAACTTCTTTTACAAATCCAGTAAGGTTTCTGTTGGCACAGGCTAGTTCTTTACTCTTGCTGGTACACTGTGGGATGGAAAGCTCAGTGCCAGGGGACAACCCACCTAAGCATAAAACTTAATTGCAGATTAACTCATTTGGAGCTTTCACACTCTTCCGTATATGACTCTAAGTGATGATTTTTTTTTTTATTTTATTTTTTGCTTCTCACAACTGCATGCATTTGAGCATGTCTGAAGTCATGTTAAATAAACCATTCTGAGAAGGAAGTAAAGCCAGATGTTTCTGCTGAATCACTGTCATTGTCCTTATTTTTATATCCCTTTCCCAAGCCCAGTCCACGTTTGTGCAGCACCCATCCCTCACCCCTAAACCCTGACCTGGGGTCCCTACAAGTGATAACACCAAATAGACACTGTGCATTAGCAGTGAACAACCTTCATGCACACCACCCACACAAAAAAATCCTCTTCCTAGAGCCTTGGAGTGAGGACATCACTTGGCCAGGATGTCACTACGGCTCTGACCTGCCC
>NW_008825616.1:2164877-2171955 GCF_000699105.1 Pygoscelis adeliae
CGAAGATCAAACCATTGGCCAGAATGTGGGAAGAGCTCCAGCTTAATTCTTGGTAGCAGAGCAAAGAAATGAAATCACACACGACAAAAAAGAGGTGAGAGCCAAAAGAGGGAGCATGGAAGTCATGAAAAGGTGCTGTAATTGTTAACGGGATTATTAACTGTCACAGTCAAGCCTTGTGCAGTTACAGGTACTTTTTGTTGTCCTTGGCTCTGCCACAGCTGCTTAATAGTTTCTGCCTGAATTTCCACCACCGCAAGGTCTGGGCTAATGCTCAGTCTGGCAATACGGGATAGTTTGCCCTCACCATGCAGTTACAACATAACCCTGTCCTTCGCAGAGCAAAGCAGAATCTGGCTTTGGTGTTTGGACACGCATGAAAATGTTTGAGTTTCATTCCTTGGTCATACATAATCTCCAAAGTCCAAGGTTAGCGTCAGCGTTAAAATCAATCCACTGTCCGCTGCACAGGTAAGGCTGTGGTTTAGCTTCTGTAAGGACTGATGTTGTCAGAGCCCTAATTATTGAAGGAAAAAAAAGCAAAGCAGAGCTTGTAGAGCAAAGTTTTATCCTGCATTGGATCCAGTGGATAAAACAGAGATGTTTGGGGGCTCATAAGGTCGCAGTGGCTGTAACCCATAATAAGGGTTTGAGGTTGTTTTCTCATGCCCCACTTTGGTTTTCTAGCCCCTTCCCATCACCCCATCCCATTCCTTAAAGCCTCCTTGGGCCTTTGCAGAGGATGGGGTTTAAATTTGGAGGGGGGGGTGGCACTTTCCAGTAGGCATCTTCTGGGAACACCATCGGCCCGTGGGGCTCAAGGGGAGGCTGGAGGACCATCAAGACGTTAGGAGCTCACCCCCCACCAAGGCTCAGGCACTGCACCCCAGACAGCCATCCCCTCGCAGGAGGGCAGACCTGTTCCCAGCCAGCAGGCAGAGTCCAAAATTTCTGGGCTTGTGCAATGATTTGGGTTAAAGCAGGCAGCTGGTTTGGTGCTGCGGGGGATCCTGGCTCAGCTGTACAGACCCACACTCCAGCTGTGTTACAGTCGGTGGGATGAATCCAGACGCACACACACACAGAGAGCTTTTTTTATCCCCAGAAACTGTACACAAGACACAGGGCTTGAAGGCACAACCTCCTGCAGCCCTGGAAAGGCAGGTGACCACAAGCATTCCTAACTCGCATAGATACATGAAAATGGTACTGTAGGTTATTAGTGACGTTTGCGACTCCCTTCTCCTCTCACTGACGTGGTAAATGAGATCGGCGAGATCCGTCCTATTCTTAAACGTGAAATGGGAAGGAGCCGTTGGTATGTCCTTGCTCTGTACATCCCACCTCTGCTCCCTTTGGGGATCTCATCAGATACAAGAAGGGGACTATAGACAAGACAATTTGAAAACCCTGAGGAAATTCTTAGGTCTCTGGAGAGGATATTTGTCGTTCCCCGACCTTTCAGGGGTTTACTACAAGCTGATGCCATCCTGCCAATGATACTTCATGTGGAAAATAAAAGTGTCGGTAAGGAGCTATCAACAAAATAACGCGGTCCCAACGCTGGCGTGCAGCCGGGCTCACCCCCAGGCTCCCAGGCCACTTCACTTATTTGCCAGCTCATCTGGCCTGATCTTTGCTTGCACACCCGCTCGCACACTAGTGCCAGCTGCCGGCACCACGGACACACGGGCCCTCTGACTCATGGCCTTGCATTTAAGGAAAGGAATTTAATAAGACAATAGGACAGACTGTGCTGATCAGGTGCAGGGTGTGACTAGACAAGTGTATGGACCAGCTGCCTATTTACACACAACCAGCCCTTTTTACCCCCTTACCCCTCTATTTTCCACCCCAAATCACCTAAATCCCTCCTTTTTCCCACTTTTGGTTCCTCCCCTAAACATCCCACCACAAATCCTGTGCAATCCCAAAATGCTCTTCCCCTGCACGCCATAAGATGTCCCCCCTCCCTTGACAGCAATCCCCCTTAGTCCAGATGGTGATCCGGAGAGCTGCTCCCAATGACACATCTCGACGGGTCTCACACCAGGACTGTGGGGCTGATGGCTCCGCTGGGACAGTCCTGGGAGGGACCTGGACAAAACACTCATTCCTTGGAAGTCCTTAATTTGGGTTCCCACCTGCCAATAAGCCCCTGTGCTCCTCTGGGCTTGTGGAGATGGGCTTTTGATGGGCTGATGGCCCCGTGATGGGGCTGGGAGTAGCTTGGCAGGGTACTATTTGTGTCTCTGTGCTCCTCTGTGGGTGTGCAGATGAGCTTTTATCACATAACCCAACACCACAATAACCGGAGACACAGAGCAGCGATACACGTGAAGGAGGTAAAGAGAAAAGCCATGATAACAATTAAGCAAACAAGATCGTATCAGTGTTGGCACTGCACGGATCTAATAACCATGGGATCATGCAATGTATTTCACAGATAACACCAGAACAAACAATGCAATAAGGACTACCCAAATTAAAAGCGTAGCCGGTATCTGAACCGAACATCGCGAACAGGCTGCATCGTCCCGAATCCCCAGCGGCTGGTGTCTATCGCTGGGATCTCCTCTTCTCTGTTGACCAGCTCCAGGTCATAGTGACTCAGCATCAAGAACACAAACAGCTTAATTTCAGCGGCAGCAAAGAATCGCCCAGGACAGATGGACACCCCTGCCCCCCAGGGCATGTTGAAGTATTTCAGCCTCTTCCCATTTTTGTAGAAATCTTTCTTGGTGCCATCTGGGTTTACGAAGCGGTTGTATTTAAATTCGTGAGGCTCGGGGTGAATGTCTGGGTTCATCTGCACAGAGATGTGCGGGAACAGAGCCACCCGGTCTCCTTTGCGGAGACTGTACTCTGTCCCGCTGCTCGTCTTAAGTCTGGTGTCCTGGAGGACAGCTCTGACCAGTATGGGGGCTGCAACCAGCCTCAGGGTCTCCTCCAGAGCACTGTCCAGAAGAGGAGTCTGGTTTAACATGTCCCTAGTGATGTTAATTGGTGGGCTCCCTGGCTTCGCTTCCTGACCGTTCTCCCTTGAGACTTTATCTACCTCATCCTTCACAGCCTTCATAGCTTCTGGATGTTTCATTAGATAGAAGAGGAGCCAGAAGGCAGTTGGGCCCGTATTGCCTTGGGATGCCCAGAGGAGCATAAACATGAAACGATCCCGCATGTACTCAGGGACACCGTTTTCTGCCAGAAGCTGGTCTTGATCACTTATCCACCCACTGATATTGTCCTTCTGCCAGCTCTTCTTCACAGACAGCATGCTCCAGAAAAGCCTCTTCAGCTGTTCAGCTTCTATTTTGTCCTTGGGAGGCAACACAGCATAGGCCAGGCGAGGGAAGAGGCGGTCATACTTCCGAAACTCGTGGAACACCTGGTTGGAGTGGATGCGATCTTGCTCATCAGCTTTCTCCTTGTTATCTGCCCCTTGGTGTGGCTCACTGCCATACAGAGCCAGGTACCCGGCTCTGAAGACGATGTTGTAGCAGTAGTGGAAGAGGCTATCCTCTTGCCACACTCGCTTCTCCTCTCCTGAGCTCAGATTGAAAAGCATCAGCTTCTGAAAGTTCTCCATGGTGGCTTGTGTCATGACAGTGAGTCCGTCTCCCATCAGGTGCTTTGTGCTCGATGCATGAATTATGCTATGGTTGGCTTCGATGGGCTTGTAGCCAAAAACCTGCCGGACCAGTTTAGATGCAAAAGTCCTAAAGTCTAGTTTAGATCGTGATTCCTTCACGATGGCTCCAAAGCAGAATGGGTCTATCACGAAGGTGAAGTAATAGCCTCCGATCAGCACCGTGAAAATATCCCCGTGTTTCCTCTGCATCCTTTTTAGAAACTCTGAACTGTCCTTTCTGAAATCCAGTGTGTAACCCAGCCAGGGAATGGTACCTTTGTCCAGAGGCGGCTCATCAGGTCTCCGTCTCCGAAACGTGCCCAGGAGGTAGAGCCCACCCAGCAGCGACGTTATCAAGGTACAGAGGAGAATCACCCAGAGCGCCATGAGAGCTCTGCGACCGTCCAGGAGCTTGGACTAGAGCTAGGCTGGGGCGGGAACGTGCTTTTTGTTCCCATCCAGTGGCTGATATGCAGACGCACAGCTGACAACCTCTGTCCCCATTGGCAGCAAGTGTTTGCCTTTCCCCCGTGGAACGCTCCAGTGTGTACTTCTCCCTTGATGAACAGAGATTTTAAGGTGGAAGGTACGTTGTAATCAAGTTGGAGGTAACGGGCTGCTGTGTCAGGCGGACGGGTTTTGGCATGTGCTCTGCAGCAGCTCAAGCAAATTCCCTTTTCTAGGCTGCATGAAGCCCAGTTTTTGAAAAAAAAAAGAGGGTTCAGAGAATTTTGCTCAGTAATTTCTGCCTTTAAGACCAGGCTATGGACACGTGCTGCAGGCTGAAAAAATGAGAGGAAGAGTGGATGTTGGAAATGCTACTGGAAATGAGCTCAGGACCAAGGGAAGGGGGTTACAGCTGAGCTAATTTGGTCTCAAAAGCCAAGAGAAGGAAAGGTCTCCAACATTTTTATGTTCTCCAATGCACAGTGGCCCGTAAGTGCTTTGCCAATGAACAGTGCAAGCACTGCTAACCCGTACGAGGGCAAAGCAAAGCAGGTCCGCTCCCCCCGTGAGCAATGAGGGCTTGAATCAGTTGCATTTGCTTTGCACCAGATGAGTCTGGAGTCTACAAATGGCCAAGCCCACCTCCCGGCTGGAGAGCAGCAGCACCCAGACGGATGACAGCGCTTTCTTCTGTGCCGATGCATGCGCACCCGATGCTCGGCAGCTCCAAATCAGTTGTGTCCCCTCCAGCCAGCGGAGCACGTCCGACCCTCTGCCCTCCTGCTCCCACCCCTGTACCCGGCAGTTTTACCCATTTTCCCTTCTGCTTCTCGATCTCTCCTGCTCTCCCCTTCCACATTCCCTCCCAGTGACCTGACCCGTGGAGTGAAGGCCACATCATAACATCAGCTAAATATTTATTCTGGCTTTTTTTTTAAGGAAAGCTCCCAGCCTTATAATTTTGTAAACACGCTGTAGCAATGTTGGCAAGAAAAATAACAGCAGTGAAAACACCTTTCCAGATCAACTCAAAGCCCTTCTCGGTCCAGTAACCTTGTCTAGCAAGAAAATTAAGGTGATTAGCGTTTTCTTTTAAATTATTAATTTTATTTGTACAATTCTAGGCAACTCCCATGCTCAATAGTTTTCCAGGCTGGAAAGGGCCCATTTAAGTTTCAAGAGTATTTGGGGTGAATAGTACTTTGAAATAAAGGTCAGCAAACTAATAACTTTAAAGCTACACTGGGTAATAAGGATTGGCTAACGGCTATCCGTGCTCTTCTGTTGAAGGCCATGCTCCCACTCTGTGGTACTGCAAGGCCAATATTTATGTTAAAGACAGTATCCATGGATCTTTTTTCTCTTGTCAAAATGGATCGTCGGGAAGGCAAATACCTCCACCACTGTTCTGCTGAGCCCATTATTTTCTCTTTCTCACTGGTTGTTACCGGTTTGAACTTCTTTGCTGATCAAACTGATCTCAGCTCAGTTGATGATCGAACTGATCTCTAACCAATGATCTGTCCCTCGGAAAGACACAGTTTCCTGCTCAGCAGACGCGAGTGTGGCACAGCTCATCATAATGGAGAAACCCACCGCTGGTCAGACAACCCAGTTTAAAGGCGCCTAATTCCTCCCGTTGTCTCTCCTGGTAGACACAGAGATGAGCCCAGTTGAAGACATCTACCTGGCAGATGGCAAAAGCCAGGAGAAGCAAAGCCACCCCCCATGCTGGGCTTCTGGCCATCTGTGTCTGGCCTGATGGATGAGCGTGGCAAATCCATTCCCCAGCCCACACCATGAGCTGGAGGAATAACGGGATCACTCTCCTCCATCAGACCCTTTGGGATCTATGGGGGAGAAGTTCTGCACAAGTTTCAGTTTGCATTTTTAAGGGCACAACATCTGGATAAGCTGCTCCTTCCTCCACTAATGCCTCACATATACTCCAGACAGGAGCTGGGCTTCTTCCACAAGCATAAACCCAGGGCAATCCTTTTATAATAATTCCAGTTATAACAGAAACAAATCTCACGCGTACTTTTCCAATCCCAACGTGGAAAATCCTCATCTCGATGCTGGCGCTAGGATGAAATATCTGGTTACGCAGTGCTGTGGGCTCACACCAACTCCATTGCGTGGCCAGGACCAGTAAAATACAGCATAGAGGGCATACACATAATGTAAATAATGTAAATATTTATCATGCGTTTGTGATGCTCAACATTTCTACCTCAGCTGCGTATCTGCTGCAAGACTGGCTTGTCTCTGAAGGCTGGATGTCAAAGAAAGCGCTTCTCCTGAAAATGGCCCGAGGGATCTTCCATAAATATAACCTGAATCGTTTTTTCACAAAAGCGTAGAGCAAGGGGTTGAGACAGCAGTGGACAAAGGACAAACTCTCTGTGATCTGCATGGCATAGTCCAATTGCCTACTGCTTTCACAGGTCCTGATCACACCAACATCTTGCAGGGAGTGAAGGATGAGGACAATGTTGTAAGGGAACCACAGGACAAAGAAGACACCCACCAGAGTAAAGACTAAGCAGAGTGCTCTCCTTGAGCCAGGCATCTGAGACACGGTGAGGACACACGCTATGCGGGAATAGCAGAACACCATGAAGAGGAAGGGAAAAAGGAAACCCAGGATGTTTTGAATGACCCGGAAGACAACCTTCCAAAATAAGTGTTTCTGGCCATAATCATGGGCACACGTGATGGTTTTGTTGTTGATTTGCCTTGTGCTGGTGAAGAGGCCATCAGGAATGGAGAGAAGTATGGAAAGGACCCATACCACCACCAAGACAAAGCTGGACTTCCTCCGTGTTATGGAGCTGCGAGGAGAGCAAGCACGAACTATCTGCAGATACATGTCCAGACTCATGCAGCTCACAAAAAAGATACCACTGTAGAAATTCATAGTGTACATGGCATTTAAGGCTGGGCACAGTACGTCCCAGGTCACCCACTGAGCAATGTACAGAGCCCAAAAAGGAAGGG
>NW_008825616.1:2171978-2177717 GCF_000699105.1 Pygoscelis adeliae
TCAGCAGATACACCTCAGTCATCTTCTTTTTCTTCTTGATGTACATAATAAGGACAACAAACAGGAGGACATTCCCGGCCAACCCAACCAGGAAGACCACGGTGTAAAAAGATGGCAAGAATACTCTGCTGAAGGAGAGTACCTCTTCTTTTGTGCAGGGGCCATGCTGCATGTAATCCTCCTCGTCCAAGTACTCGTACGGGTAGTCGCTCGAATTGGCAGCGTCCAGCAAGGTGGCAGTGGTTGTTGTTGCCACCTTTGAAGTTGCGTTTGACAAGTGGCTGCCTAGGAACAAAAGACAAGTGAAGGGGATCAAAATGTTGTTCCAATCCACCCAAGAAAGACAAATATCACACCACGGAGGGTTTTCCTCTAGTTCGTAGGTTTAAATTTCCGCCACCTTCTGATAAGTATTTTGTGTCCTGCACTCCTTGGCCTTTGCCTACGGACAAAGGCCGTAGGGGACAGCTGTCTACACATACATATAAAAAACCCCATCATTCTGGTTTCCTTACTCTGACACATTAAAACTTGAAAGTAAATGAGCACAGTCTCCTCTGACATAACTCACCACTTCCTCCTGACACCACTGCAAGCTTTGAGGAAGTTTCTGCTCTAAATTATGGGAAATCCACCACCGCACCTCGCTGTGAGCTGCTTTAGATTCACCCGGGTCGCTACTGAGAAAGCGGCATCTCAGTTCTTGGTGAAGCAGAACCTGCCAGCACCTTTAAGTTGATGGGGCTGCTCCCAGCCTACTGCTCCTGGTAGGACACTGACCCCTCTCCGTGCCAACTCGAGGACACAAAGCCATGGATTCTTGTAAAAAATATTAGTAAGTGGAAAATACAGAATCATAGAATCATAGGATGGTTTGGGTTCGAAGGGACCTTAAAGATCACCTAGTTCCAACCCCCCTGCCATGGGCAGGGACACCTTCCATTAGACCAGGTTGCTCAAAGCCTCATCCAAGGTAAGGACACGTAGGCACCAGAATCAACTCCTGAATCAAGGTTAGAGGTAGAGGTTAGATTTAGCTGGAAGGACGTTGCTGGAGTCAATCCTGCGTGAGGTGAACCATGGGTTGAAACCCTGCTGACCAAGGAGGGCAAGGGCCGTGTGGTCAGCCACTCCCCAGGACCGCAGGCTGGCATCAGTGTTTAGACAGCTGCAGCCCAGATTTCAGGAAATGGTGACTGATTTGAAGAGCTTGCTATTTTTGGAGTCTGATTTTCAGAATAAAAACCCCACACAAGAACACTACGAGGGTTTCATCTTCCAAAAGCCACCCAAACTGGGCAACGGCCGTCGCTGAAGAGCCCATCGCCCGTGGCGGAAGATGGGATCTGCCTGAGCCACCTCCCGTCAGTACCATGAAGGTTAATGTGAGTTTTAAAAACCAAGACTAATCTCCAGGCTCTGACAGCAAACCAGGGCTGTCACAGGGAAGAACAGCGCAAATACTCCTCCACCCCTAAAACACACCGGTTTTCAGCCATGGCCAAAGCTGCCCACCATTCCCCCCGGGACTCATTTTTCCGGCAATCCCAAAACAGGCATGGTTGTGTAGTTCCCTGCTTCAGCCACTCTTGACTTGCTCTCCCCAAGGACCTGTTTCTCCCGTAGCCCAAGAGACCTGCAATGAAGCTGTCGGTCCCTGGTTGTGCTACACATCCTGAGGAGGACATACCCCATGGTGGTTCTGCACCTTCTAGGGACGGCTCCCTCCCCACAAACGCCCCGGGAAAGGGGAGCCCCTCCACCCCAAGTGGGTTAAGCAAAGCACCCAAGGCTTGGAGTGGGGTGCTGAGGATACCTGTGGGTGTGCAGCTGTAAGGGGTGAAGCTGTGGACGTACCTGTTGCGGTTCCATGTCTAAAATTGCTTAAATATCCATTCCAGGCAATTCCAGGTGGCTGAAAAGAAAAGAAGATTTGGTTTGAGCTGGATTGAAATATTTTCTTGCTGTCTCGCAGTTCTTTTGTGAGTGCTGCAGGGCACTTCAGACAGAGCAGCCATGGAGAGCAGAGATCTGCCATGGAAGAGTGCCAGAAAAAGACTTTTCTGGGAATGAGCGGGGTTTTTTTTTCTGTTTCATATTTTGGAAGAAATTCATCCTTAGCCATATGCAGTTCTGGCTGTACGCCTTCGAGAGAAAACGAAAGCTGCCCACCCTTCTGATCGCAGCAATACCCAGCGAGACTCCTAAATACCTTTCCCCACACACACACACCCTCTGCACCCACATCATGACGAGCCATCCCCAAAATTTCCATTTCTGGGTCTCTTCCAGCCCACCGAGATGCCTTTTCTTCCTCTGCCACGTCTTCCCTCCTCCGTATCATGCTGGCACTGACATTCACATCCCCATCCCATAGCTCGTAGCGGAGAACTAACGGATGCAACATGGGCTGAGCCCAGAAATTAATCCGAAGTCTGCCGGAGCTTCAGTGCTTACGAGCTGGCTAACTTTCAAGAAGCAAAGAGAACCTCTCCGGGTTTCTCGTGCAGCTTTGTCTACAAGCGAGCAGCAGAAAACGCACTTACAGGAGCTTCTTCTCCATCGCAGGCAGTTCCCATCCTGCCGGAGGCTTGAGTCAGGCTTTTAGGAACGTCTTTTGCTTGTGTAAGAGCGTGGGCAGGAAACGTGAGCTCAGTGTGACCTCCCTGGTTTTGTTTTGCCTTTCCTGGCGTCAATCAGTGGGTGACAGCACTGGAGGAATCATCTCCGCGCCGTGTCCCTCCACAACATCTACAACTGGCGCCTGCACCCAGAGCTGGGCTTTGGCATCTGAGATACCCGTCAGGACCGCAGTGCCTCCTGCCACGGGTGTTGTGGGGACCCAGCACCCCTCTTTGAGAAATACGACCTGCTCTTGTATGGCTCAAGTCAGGCACCATGCTAGGGACAGCCAGAGCCGCTGGGACCGAGGACCTGCATCAGCACCACGTGAAGATTGCTGGTGGATCCCGCTGTCCTGGTTTCGGCAGGGATAGAGTTATTTTCCATCCTAGCAGCTGGTACAGTGCTGTGTTTTGGATTTAGGAGGAGAACAATGTTGATAACATGCCGATGTTTTAGTTGTTGCTAAGCAGTGCTTACACTAGCCAAGGACTTTTTAGTTTTCCATGCTCTACCGACTGAGCAGGCTGGAGGTGCACAAGAGGCTGGGAGGGGGCGCAGCCAAACTGGCCAAAGGGACATTCCACACCATGGGACGTCATGCTCAGTACATAAACTGGGGGAAGCTGGCCGGGGGGGGCCGCTGCTCAGGGACTGGCTGGGCATCGGTCGGCGGGTGGTGAGCAATTGCACTGTGCATCACTTGCTTTGTGTATTATTATTACTATTATTATATCATTATCATTTTATTTCAATTATTAAACTGTTTTTATCTCAACCCACGAGTTTTTCTCACTTGTGCTCTTCCAATTCTCTCCCCCATCCCACAGGGGTGGGAGGGAGGGAGCGAGCGGCTGCGTGGTGCTCAGTTGCCGACTGAGGTTAAACCACGACACCCGCGCACCCCGGCGTGCACAGGCTGGGTGGTGAGACCACCCACAAAATAGTCTGAAGCAGGTTTTTCTGGGACGTGCTAGACCAGGGTCACCTGGAGGAGCACACAGACCAGCTACTTGCTTAAATATAACCAGTTCCTTTTGCCCTTCGTCTCTCCATTTTTCCATGCGTGCTTTTCCCCCGTCCACCTTGATCCTCCCCTTTTCTCCACCCCATCTCCTCCCACACAAGCAATCTGTCCCTAATTCCTTTTTCCCTGTTGGTCCTGGGTTGGCTGCATCCCAACCCCAGATGTGGCAACAAGCTCCCTCTTGTTATTTTGGTTTCTGAAAGCTTTAGTTAGTGGAAACATCTGCCGCTGCCTGACAGATGGATATTAAGATGACGTCCACCATGCCCACCTCCCAGCTCCCGCAGGCAGGATTGGACTTGCTTGGTCTCTGCACTGAGAGGCTCCCGGGGCTGAGACCTCAGCGCAGAAATCTGCATTTTTTCCAGTAAATCTGAATAAGCCACGTGCTACCTGGATGCTGCAGGATCCTCATCCCCTGCAAGAGCAGAAACGGCTACCGGCGGGGACACGGCCGGGGCCGGCGGGCGCTGGCAGCTCCGTGGGGACAATCACATGTCTTTGCAGGCAGCAGCGAAGCCTTGCAAGTGGTACTGGAATGAAGAGCTTATTGCCGTGGTTGAACGTGCCAACAGAGATCGACCACAGCAGAGATGTGCCAGGCTCCTGGCGCTGCCACGGGGACGCTTTGGGGACAGCTTCACGGCACGACCCTTCGCTCGCCTGTCAAAGGCGTCTCTGATAAAGTGGTTGATCGGAGAGGTTTTAGAGCACCACAGTCGGTGAGGGGTCACCCTCCGGCTCGTTTCCCTCATCTCACTACCGAACGGGGCCATGGGGAGCACCCTGACCGTGCCAAGGCCATTCCCCGTACCAATCCCGGTTGCACTTTATAAACCCCAAACCACCCCGGTAAAAACAGGAGAACGGAGCAGCAGCGATGGCCACAGCTCCGCACCCAACCTGCCCCGTGGCAGGTGGATCCACAGAGAGAAAGATGTTATTTTTACCCACTTCCATGTTTGCCACCGTCAGCTGGTGTACACGTGTGCTTGCATTTAAAAGATATCCTATAATCACTATATATGGGTAACATACACGTTAGGAAAGAGCAAGAAGCCGCTCGCAAAGCCGAGGCGCCAGGCACGCACACAGGGACGCTACAGGTGACAGCAGTTTCTTTAGCCCAGAAATTAAAATGAAATAAGTTTTTGTTTTTAACTGAGTTTCTCCCCTGAAGCACGTATTGCACAGAGCTGCAAGGAATGAAGTGTGCCTCTGAGAGTCACCGGAAAAAGTAGCCTTCACTGTAATTTATTACAAGGTTTTAACTCAATTCGGGAGCTGGTAATTGCATAGCTTGCTTTTTTTTTTTCCAGACTCTGCAGAGCCTTAATGGCTTTGGCAATTAAAGTAACCAGATTACCCATAATGGGAAGCACATTTAGAGCGACACAGCGGTACTAACAAACAGTTATCTGAGCCGCTTTCTTTTACACTGCCGAAAATGCCGTGTGTCAGCTGCGGAGTGGCCTTGCAGGAGCAGCAGCTCTGCTTCCCGCCGCGCTCGGAGATGGGGAATCAGCAACACCGCACCGGAGCACTGCAAAACCGGGCAGGGTTTTTGGAGAGAAGGACTTTTCTTCGCTGTTTTGCTCTGACAAGCTGTCCCCGGGTTTAGGGGAGGGTTTTAGGCGTCTTCAGGATCCCAGGGGATTTTTCCTCCTGCTCCAGAGTTCGGTTCGGTTGAAGTCAGAAGCAGTTTCTAGGTTGCCTTTGGGTTCAAAATCCACTGCCCGGCACATAGCGGGGGCAGAGCGAGCTCTGCTTGAAAGCTGAAATTCAGGGAAAAATAGTCAATAAGTCAATTCACTGGCAGGAAAAAGAAAATCAGACCGAGGGAAAGCCGGGCTCTGTCTTTGCCCTTTGCCTTAGCAAAGCTTCCACTTGATGTCATAGTGTGGGTTTACACTGACATGAGAAGCTTTCAAAGCGAAAAGCCGCCAAGTTGCAGGAAAAGCTGCAGCCTGCTTTTCCATCCTAAAACCGACGGCCTAAACCCCCACTTTTTGGGGTGAAACAAGTCGCCAGGTTCAACCCAAAGTCTCCATGTTTTGCAAACCCCAGCTATTCCTGCCCAGCCGTGCTCG
>NW_008825616.1:2179661-2185581 GCF_000699105.1 Pygoscelis adeliae
AGCTCTTACGCTGGGCAAACGGATTCGCTTCTCCATACCCTTTTCTCGCGTAAATCTCGCCGCCGGCTGTCTCCATCCACCTCTCCCGAGCGACGGGGTGCTCCCCTGTTTCCTCCTCCGAATGAGTCACGCTAAAGCATAACGCGTATTTAGCAGATAAGGGTAACTGCTGCAGGTGCAGAGAGACCAAATCCTCCGGCCTGCAGAGGAAATGGTTTGCACCTTTAGTTCGAAAAAACAGTCAGCCTGCCGGAATGGATGCGCACAGAATGCCGCGTAACCAGGGGACACGGCCACGCTTGAAATGTATCGCTTGCGCGTGTTTACTGGCCCGTGCTTAAATTAAATTCCCGTTGGCTCATTTCGAGAGCTTGGAGCACTTCCACGTGAGGCCGAGCTGTATTTTGCTGCTAGGCGTGCTGGCGGCAAAACGGGAACGCCGCCGGCAGAGATTTTTCTAGCAGAGACCTCCGTGGTGTTGCTGAGCTAACGGGGCTAGCAGAAATGGGCGCTGGCTGAGGAACGATGCTCATGCGCGGCACTGAAGAAGGAACAGGTCTTGGCGTAATCTGTGATGGGGACAGCGCGACAAGCTGGCAAGTTTCTTGGCAAGTTTTGGCGGGTGGTCTCACCGGTTGGGCGATGGTGGCTCAGGGAGTAGAGCCCTTCTCCCTGCCGCTGCTGCTTCGGGTGAGAAATCACCTGTGCTGCAACGGAAACTCTGCTCGCCTTCCTGATGCGTCCCCACATCAGCCTGTGGCTATCGAGGGCTTCAGGACTCGCTCCGGCTCCTCAGCCGCCGCCGGTTTGCGCTCTGTGTTCTCCAGCAGGAGTGTGAAACTCTGTTGAAGTGGTGAACGAGGTGGGACAGGCCGTAGTAGTGACTGACGAGCTGCCAGGTAGGGCTGACCCTCCGCAGCGGCTCGTGCTTTCCAACCGTGAGCGCTTCGGTTCCTGTTCTTGGCAGGGAGCGAAAGAGGAGGAATGAACTTTTCTGAGGTCAGAGGTGCTACTAAGGAACAGCCTGTGACGGCAAAGCAGTGCGGCGGACGATGGAAGTCCTAAAAGGAAGCGCAGGCAGGGACCAAAGCCTTCAGCGGCTTCTCGCTGCCCGTGAGCGTGTGGGGGGCCGCTGGGATCTGTAATGGTGTGAAAAGGGATGGCAGAAACTTGTTGCTTTGCTACTTCCTTTTTTTTTTTTCTTTCTTTTTTTTTCCCCTGTCCTTACCTGTTCTAGTATGCAAGGACCTTGCTTCCCAAGACTTCACTTGAATTAAATCACCTGTATGTAGCTTGTCAGCTCGAGTCTAGCTCCTGTGCTTGTGACTGACTGCTTGGACGCTTGTGACTGGCGGAGTACACGAGGGACTTTTTTCTTCCTTTCCTTAAAAGTTCTGTTAACGTGGTGTTTCTAAAACCTGAAGAGAGACTCTTTGTCTTCGCAGCCACCATGTCATCCGGTCAGGAATCCGTTTTTCCCGAGTATGAGACTGACACCAGCCAGACATCGAAGCTGTTAAGAAAATTTAAGGAGACGCCGTTTGTACCCATCGGTAAGTTTAAAGATGAAGAGATGTGGTTACATGGATCTTTCTCTTCATGGTCTCTAAACACTGTCACTGTTCACCTTTTTCCTGTGAACAGGAAATTACTTTGAAATTACTTCCTCCTGTAGGCTTTCTGTCTGGTGACAGCAGTATTCCTTCTGCCCAGAATGGTATTTCTTCTGCAAGAAACAGGGAAATTAATGAGGCCCGTTATCTTAAACAGAAACCCAGAACCTACAATTAGGAAACAAAAAAACAAAAAACAAACCAACAAAGCCCGAAAGACTATTTAGGTGAGCTTAACAAACATGTTTCGGTGATTCTGTTAGGTGGTAGGATATGTGTTTTGCAGCTGTGCTGGAGTACGGTTACTGGGAGCCATGTGAGCGCTACGACGTGACTTTCGAGCTAACAAAACAGAAGTATCTCTAAAATACAGCCCGCCTGCTAAACATTTCACCCTTCTCTGCTGCTGTCCCTTAGTTTAAAATGCATTTTCTTAGTAGGTTTGGTGGTGCCCCAGCTTGAGGAGGTTGTTAAAGTTCTCAGCCCCTCTGCTGAGACCCCGAAAAAGCTTCTGAGGGGAGAGAGGATCAGTCGTGTTCGTGCCGAGAGCTTTTCCTCTGGTCAGGAGCTGCCTCTGACACAAGACACGTTTCGATTCCCAGCCGCCTTAAATGGAGAGCAAAAAAAAAAGGGTGAACCCCTCCAAGCGTTTGCCAACAGATATCCGTCACTGGTTTCTGTGGTCACAGGACTTGATTCTCCAGCTCGCTAGAGTGCACTGCAGACTCCACAAATCTGGGTTCTCCCAAGCAGATCGGCAGAACTTACCTTCAACCTGTGTCGGAGCTAGTTCGAAGGCCGTAAAACTCTTAAGTGGTGTTTAAGGAAGCTACCACGTGGATCATGCACCAGTGAAGTACGGGTTTATAGCTTCACAAGTGGAATTGGTGACACTCCTCTTCAGGGAGACAAGCTGTCTGGGCTCTCAGCAGTAAAATATACGCAGCACTTAAAACTTGGTAGCTTCCTTTGATCTATGTAAATAATCACCCTAAATAATCATATTCTGTGAGAGCATCAGGTTGCAATTGGCACAGCCGGGGCTGTGTTCGGTCTGCTGAAGGACTAAAAGTGAACTCCAGCCCCGTGAAAGAGACCTTGCTGAACCTCTCTCCCCACAGCGCGGGACAAGTAACGTATAACTTGTCCTGTCCCAGTGAAAGCAGGCCACACCCAGGTGACAACACCCAAAATAGCAACCTCAGCAGGCCGGTGGGTGCGTCGGGGTGCAGCCACACACTGAGTGTCCCAGCTGCAGCCGAGCGGTGTTCTTGGGTGTGAGCTTCCTTCCAGGAAAGAGGGTGCAAGCAGCATGTGTGCTTTCTGAAAAATATCCAAAAACTCTGACACCTTAGAACTGTAGAATCATTTAGGTTGGAAAAGACCCTTAAGATCGTCGAGTCCAACCGTTAACCCAGCACTGCCAAGTCCACCAGTAAACCATGTCCCTAAGCACCACATCTACCCGTCTTTTAAATACTTCCAGGGATGGTGACTCCACCACTTCCCTGGGCAGCCTGGTCCAATGTTTAACCACTCTTTCAGTAAAGACATTTTTCCTCACGTCCAATCTAAACCTCCCCTGGCGCAACTTGAGGCCATTTCCTCTCGTCCTTTCGCCAGTTACTTGGGAGAAGAGACCGACCCCCACCTCGCTACAGCCTCCTTTCAGGTAGTTGTAGAGAGCAATAAGGTCTCCCCTGAGCCTCCTTTTCTCCAGGCTGAACAACCCCAGCTCCCTCAGCCGCTCCTCATAGGACTTGCGCTCTAGACCCTTGCGTTGCTGCTGTTGCATTTTAACACTAGTGGAAATCTCTCGCTGTTCTCTGCACTGACTTGTGCATTGAATGAGATGGCACTCGAGTGGAAACAGTAGACAGGCCAGGACTTGCCATCTACACAAAACCAGAGTGATGAGATCAAAACGTGGTTATTCCCAAGATACCTTGTTTAGGTGGGTCACTTCACACAGCTCGATGACTTGGATCTCAACTCCCAAGGGTGCTTTCCTTGCCTTGTAGGGATGGCTGGCTTCGCCATGGTGGTTGGCTACGGGCTGTACAGACTGAAGCACAGAGGTGACATGAAAATGTCGCTTCACCTGATTCACATGCGCGTAGCAGCCCAGGGCTTCGTCGTGGGAGCGATAACGTGTGGTACGTACCGAGCAGGAGGCTGTCCTCGGCACTGGCAAACCACGGAGAACCTCCTGCATCTCTCTCCTAGCGCGTAATACAGGGTGCATGAAACGTCCTCGGGGTGGAAGTCTCTAGGCCATTATATTTCAGGATGTTTATGCTCGTTACTGGTGTTTGCTCAGGCTTTCTAGAGTAACGTGGCGTTTAAGTACACATATTCAATACTAAACCACGCTACCTTCGAGAGTAGAGGTTTTGACTACTTTTAGATGTGGGAAATACGTGGGGTTCTGTAGGTGTTGAAATTAGAGGCAAACTAAAAAAAAGGACTATCTGATGTTAATATTTTCCCTTGTAAATGCGTTGCTGTTTCTGAATTCAATGCGTTGGAGAGTCAGCTCGCATAGCCCGGGGTATTATTTCCAGGACTGGAATTGTGTCCCTGAATGTACTGGTTTGTACGTCCCAGGTCTCACCTAAGTATTGCAGCTGTGTACGTGTGTAAATGTATATCCCACGAAACGCTGTCTATACTGTATTCCCGGAAGGTACAACAGAAAAGCTTGACTTTGGCTGCAAAGCCAACTAGAATTGGCTGGGGATCTCCATTTTCAGATACAGTGTATTTTCCTATCCACTTTCTCTGTATATGAAGAATTTTGTAGTGTTCGTCACTGCTATTAAAAAAAAAATAAAATAAATACAGCAGAAGAGGAAGGGAAATGTTATTTCTGTTGCTCAGAATATCACTTGTTGTTCAGATTTTGAAACCCATTATGTGCTATTTAACCCAGCTTTCTAATTGTGCTTGTATTTCTGTCTTGTAGGTGTGCTGTATTCAATGTTTCGGGAGTACGTGATGAAGCCCAAGGAGTAATGGGAAGATGACTGAAATCTCTGTCCTGGTGGTGGCCTGTGTACTGCAGCTACAAACCTCATATCGAGGGGTTCTTGAGGAAAAAAATAATACGTGGTATTAGAGAATTGCCCTACATCTATTTTGTGTATAGTACACTGTCTCGAAGCTGGCAGCCTAAATGATTGCGTGCTGGGGGAGTGGGTATCAGGGTCTGGTTCTTTCTGATTGACGCTATCATATCCCAGTTTTTAGGGGATACAGTACAGTCCCTTTATCTTCCCCTCAACTGTCAACTCAGTCCTAAAATTGGTGACTTCTTTTTCCTGCCGTTGCCCAAAATGACGAAGTCTGAACTAGTTTCTGTAAGGCCTCAGGCAGAACGTGGAGGCCACGTCTTAAGGTAGTGTCGTGAATGCTTTGCTGTCATTTTCTATCCTGTATATTTGTCAGCCTCCAGCTTTGTAATTCAGAAGCTTCCAGTAGCACTAAATGACTTCTAAAATATTGAGAGAGATATAAACATCTATTTTTTTTATTTAAGGCATGAGATAAGTATTTGGTATGTTGCAGCTATTTAAATGTTCTATTTATTCATTTTTAATCAAGACACAGGCTCCCTATTTTTACTATAGATTTTCAGACTCTTGGATTACTATATTTTGTAACTTATTTACAGTGTTCTTCTGAATAACATTTAAATGTAACATTTAAAATACATATTGTGAAAACTAAACCTTGATTTGGTGTTCTAATGCTTTTAATTAAAGTATATGATTTAGCTCCGATTTCTGCAGTATCATTCCCTATAGAAATTTTAAAACATTTAAATCTGAGAAGCCCCCATCATCCTCGATGAGGTGTTAAAACCCTTCTCTGTGAATTGCCAATGCTGTTTTACACTCGAACCCCTTGTATCTCCAACAGCAGTCACAAAAATAAATGTGTTGATAAAGCCAATTTGTAAAAACCTCATTTTCTCCTATTAGCTTACATTCCATGGTGACAGTATGATGTCTCTTTGTAATAAATACCGCAAGGTACATACTGCGCCTCTGACTGTGACATATTGCACAGAGCAGTGGGAGGTGAAATATGAATAAATGTGCGAGCACTGGAGAGAACAAGTGCTCGGCTATGAATTTGTTGGGGGGGGGGCTCCCCCTGCGCATGCAGCCTCCTGCAGAGGGATGGGGTGAGCTTATACACACGGATAAAAATCACCTGAGCGGGTGCAGTGCTGCTGGGGAGGGCGCTCCCAGCCGGTGCCATCCTGCCGCGCTTGACCGCGTGCTGTCACCGGTGTCGTTCAC
>NW_008825616.1:2186118-2197043 GCF_000699105.1 Pygoscelis adeliae
TGGGGGAGGCAGCGCGGCTCTGTCAGGCCCTGTCAGGCCGCGGGACAAGGCGGGCGTTGGGCGGGGAAGAGAGGGAACCCCCTCTCCCCAGGCAGCAGCTCTGCGGCAGGTCCCTCTGCGCCAGGTTTGGGGTCGGTGCCCAGGTAGGCTGGAGGGCTAAAGGTTGCCCCCAGGCCACCATCGCTCATACCCCCGCGGCCTGGGGCTGCGCGGAGGCACCGGCCCCCCCTCTTCGCACTTGCCAATCCTTAATACACCTTGTCCACAGCCGGAGGCAGGCGTGGAGGTAAAGCTGCTCGCAATGCGTCTCTGCCCATACGGTACATACAGGGACATCGCCTGTGTTTTGGCACTTTATCAGGATGATTGCTGCCTTAGTGTGAGAAAGGCCCTGCCTTAATTACTCAGTGGAGTAATTAAGTTGCCTGTGAAAGTTTGTACTGGTTGCTTTTGCTAGACCAAAGGTCCCCTGGATTTTTTTGCTGACAGTAAATGTCAAACAGAAGGAGAGGGGGCTGGAATACACGGAAAACTGATCATCTTTAGTCATACTAAGTAAAGCTCTAGACTTTTAAATGGGTAGCAATATTATCACTTTAATGTTGTCACCTAATGCTTAGAAATTTGGGGGAAAGACGTAAGTCACACTCTTGGTGTCTAGTGCCCAGAGGGAGTATTAGGATAAACAGAGATCTTTTTTTCCTCTGTCAGTCCCACATTAACCCAAAAATGGGGGGATCTGCACCTTTCTTTGAGACATGGGAAGGAAGGCTGGATGGCCCTGGGTCGCAAACAGTCTGTGTTCCCTTCAGTCAGTCGAATGTGGTTGCCACATTCGCTTGGATTTGACCCCAACTTGCTCCTCTGTAAAAATATTTATTTAAACAGATCCATTTAAAAAACATTTTAAAACATTGCTTTTTGAATGCTACAGTGAAGAAGACCCACAAACTTTTCTGAAGACTGTTTGAAAGCCGTTTATGGAAAAAGGCCCTTGAAGCAAGGCCTTCAGCGAGGGGCTGAAGAGCACAGTGGCTGAGAGGAGGAGGTGGCAGGGAGACTGTGCAGAGGTCAGTGAGGAAAAACTGCGAAGCAGCTGCTAGAAGAGGATGTTTTTCAAAGCGATGTTGATCTCTGCTCTCTGTCCCTTTTTATTTTCTTCTTGTTATGCTTTTAGTAAACAATGGAGTCAGACATAAAAGGGAATGAACATTTTAAAAGCCAGTTTAAGGCTTATCAAGAACAACAGCAAAGGCGGCTGCAAAATCTAATGGAGAGGAAGAAGGAAAAGCAGAACGGTCAGAAAGGTGATAATGGCAACACAAAGGAGGCTTTCAGAATCCCGAATGATCTAAACCTGTTTGAAACAGGACAACCTGTAAATGAAGATGACGGCAAAAGGTAAAGGTGTAGCAGCACCGTTCCTTCAGGAAGTCACAGAAGGGTATTTTGCATATGATCTTACGAAACTCATATTAAGTTGTCAGAGCACTTTCTGTCTTCACATATTGGGCTTCCGTTACCCCGAGAAGACTCTCGCTGTCCCTAACATGTTTATCCTCGGAGCGTTGTGATGTGCTTTTTATTATCAGTGTTTCACAAATGAGGAGTGGAAGAACAGAGGGGTGAAGGGTGACGTGCTAGGGGCAGCTAGGTGCTATCTGACGAAATCCAGTCATTCAGGATGACTAACATCCTCTGAACTGTTGGTTAGGTCCTGCCTAGCCTTGTAAACATACATGTTCCCTACATGAATAATTTCCAAAGACAGATAAGGGCAAAGCAACTAATGGGTGCAAGCCAAAGGCCTGCAGCGCAGAAAAGTGTTCCCCTGGCTATCTTTGCAATATAACCTGATTTAGTAGATCAAAAGACAACCAGCTACGTAGGAGGGTCTCATGGACAGAGCTGCCTCCTGGTTAAGATACTTGGCAGGGTTATACAAGGTAGGGTTTTAAATCTTACTGGGGACAGGGGCTTGAGTCTTACTTCACCCATTGGGGTAGTATCCGGGTTACCAGGACATTGGACATGCTGGTGTGGATCTCCCTCGATCTTGTTTTTGGAGCTGAGTGCATAATTCAATTTACTGAAGCAGAGATTTGAAACCCCAGCTCAGATCATTCATCTTCCTCCTAGGATATAGTCAGTCTCTCTTTCTGACCCAATTAATATTTTTTTTACAAACTAGACCAGGTCTAAAGTTGGACACGTCCCAGTGATGGCTGCAGTTACTACAGCGTTGGCCATTCAGGGATTTGCTCCATGTTAGTGGTGAAGCCAGCTGAAGAAATTCCTGCTTCTGCTCCCCACTTGCAACTGTGCTGATACAGCTGTTTGCTGGAAACTGGATTCACTTTCTAGGGGAAGGGTGCTTTTATTCTCGAGTCACTTCCGTGATCCAGTTTACAGCTTTAGCCCCACAGACTGTTTTATTGGCACCGTGATGGGGTGATGTACTGTGATACGGGGGCGGGAAGGAGGAGCTGGCAGCTCTGCCAAAGCCAGCAGATCATGGGTGGAAACGCACAGATGAGACAGTTTCCCTTCCCAGAATCCGGAGTGGGGAAGGGCACCTCTACCAAAGTTTATCAAGCCACTAATCAAGGTTGATTAGGCTCTAAATGCTGATCTCCCCTCTGCCTTACTCTGGGCAACTCCCTGTTCAGCTTGTTTCTGAAGATTGCTTCCTTAAATGCCCAAGCGCATAAGCTGCAGCAGAGCTTCTGTGAAGATGCAGGGAACCCAGGAGTGAACCACTGAAACTTTCAGGTGCTTCTGGGCATGTCTTCATGCTGCAAAGGAAGTCTCTGTGGAAACAGGGAGCTGACCTAGAAACTAATGTTCTCACCGTCGCATCATACATTGTCTTCTTCACACATAGGTCCCTCACCACGGCTGTCTGATTTGCCAAGTTATGCTTCTGATCTGACCTCTACCAGCTGTCCTCTTCCCTTCAACATTTTGTTCTGATAGTATATAGAAGATTACAATGGAGGTCTGATTCTTTTTTTTTTTTTTTTTTTTAATGGCGAGGGAGACTGATTCCCACGGTTCAGGTGTGGATTTGTCTGGTGGAGGAGAGGGGCCTAGGCGCTCCCCTAGCACATCCTGGTGCAGTGTGCATGCTCTGAGCTGCAGAGTACAGGAGAGTCCCAGCAGTTCTCTGCCATTTACGGTTCAGTAGTTTAGGTCTGAGTAATTCAAGAGCTATTCCTTACCTCCGTTTTCAGTGGCACTGACTGGTAAAAGTCCCCATTTGACATGGCAGGTGTGGCAGATTTATCTGGATTGTCCTTTGCTTATGTACATCTGCATTCAGCAAAAGAGTGGTTAGGAGTGTATCAAATCCGGGCAGGATTTGCTTCTGGAAGGGATTCACCAGGATGTACTTTGCAGTATTCCCATGACAACACGTTAGAAACTTGTTCCAGAATAACAGGACTCCATATGGTCTGCAGTGGCAGTGATTTCAGCACGTCAGTGTTGTTTATAGCAGCCCTTGGAAAACATTCTCTTCTCAGAAGTCTCCCTTCCTCTGAGCCTTGGGAGTTCATTTTTCCTCCCCTCCATCCTACTCCCAAATTTTGTTTAGCTGACATTTCTGTCTGTCTGTTCTGTTCTTTCTGTAACTTTATCCTCCCTGCTCTGTTTGGTGTATTTAAGATTAAGTGATTCTCCCCATCATGTGGAGAGTCTGTAACAGAGTTGGGAAAGACACTTATCTCAATTTCAGTCATAGGCCCTGCTCATAAGATTCACCTGGCTCTCTTTCCTTGAACTAGAGTGAAAAGGGTTACCTTTCTGCAGCCTGTTTCTTTTGGCTGACTTTCCGTAGCTGAGCCACTTGGGTGGAACCTGCTCCCTCCTTTGTAACATGTAAAGTCACGATGGAGTGGGATGGAGAGGTTTCTCAGAGGAGCCTCCAGCTCTGTGCAGTTGGGATTTCTGTCCATCCTACTGTAAGTGCTTTTTGTCAAGACTTGGAAGCCAGCTCTGTGGAAGACATCACTGATCAGGTGTGCTAAGAGCTTAGAACCTTTCTTTCATGTTAATTCCCTAACTGTTAAAAATCTTTTGGTCCATGTGTCGCTAATTACATCTGCACAGTTTTCTTGCTCACTTCTATGAGTGGTACATGTGGGAATAACTAAGTTTTGCCTTTTCTTTGCTCAGATCGCTGCTTTCTTTCTTCTCCTTTGTAAACAGCTGCCTTTGATCTCCCTTTGATTTGCAGCTTTGAAACAGAAGTGCATTTCTTAATTATGGATTGTGAATCATCTCATAAATTGACTGTGCTGTTTATGGCAGTGCTTTAAGGGGTCATTTACTCTGACATGTACATACGGAGTGTGCATGTAAAAGCTCCAAAGTCCAGGTGGAGCAAAAAGCTTGCTAAAACTTTTGAATAGAAAAGATTTAGGTGACTATTGAGATAGCTGACTTGTCTGACTGTGGATATGTCTATAGCCACAGGTATATACTGTAACAACTGGGCTTTATCCAAATCTCTGTGATCATCCAAGCTACGTACTTCTGTTGTAGTGTGGAGCAATCAGTCTATAGGCCAAAGGGGTGGGACACTATTCCAGATTAAGTCACCAAAATGTAGACGTTCAGGGTCACACTATAGATAATGAGAATCTAGGGGTCAATTCATCTGCCTGGCTTAGGTGTCTAATGACATCTGAGGTGCTGGAGGGTATTGGGAACTTCCACATGGGAATGACAGGACACAGGACACAGGAGACCTGCACCCTTCAGCAGCAGCAGCTGGGGGACGGGTGGGCAGCCCAAATGGCACCTGTGTGTCGGTAACTGAATTGAGTCCCCTCATCAGAGCCCTTAGTGGCAGTTAGAGAGCGATTCAGGTCACCCTACAGTGGCAGCTAGTCTGTAGGCAGCACTGGTCATATTGACTTACACCCCCTTTGAATTTTGTGTGCGTTTTGGCTTGCTGCTCGTAGAGAGACACCCGTGTCTTGGGTACGGAGTGGGACCCCACCCTGAAACTCGGATGGGAGGAGGTGAGGAAACTCAGATGGGAAGAGAGAGGCAGGCAGAATGGGAACCACTGACTTGAGCCAGCAGGGTCTCTACCACAAACATATTTACCAAAGGCAGTGGCAGTACAGCTTCTCTTAGCACATTTGGTTTCCTCTCTGGGGAATGGAGACAGATTCATTTCTATTCTGAAATGCTGCTGTCTGGAGGAGTCTGGCTAAGAGGTATGTCTGAAGTTGGAGGATGTTAGTAGTTCTCAGGGTTGGCTCATATGTACACACATGGGTGGCAAGTGCTCTCTGAGATGCTGTCGATTCTCTGACTGGGCCCCAGAAGTTTTCCCAAGAACCCTGCTTCGTGGCTGCTGGCCTCATGTAGGGAGCTCAGATAATCCTGGGGCATCTCAAATAGAAGCCTGAGTGCCCACAATTGAATTGAGCCCCCAAGGCCTTAGCTTCTAGACTTTACACTCAGAGGAACCATCGTGTAAGGACAGCAAAGAGATTAAAGTTACTAATTCTCTGGATGTCTTAGAGAGATGAAACCCATAAATGTTACTAAATGTACTGAAGAACAGGAGAAGCAAGGCTATTTCCTCCTGTTCAGAGGGCTTTTTGATATTCTTTGTTTCTAAATGAATTCCAAAAAGCAACATTAACAGTACAAACTGATGCCAGTCCATCCCGGTGGGTTTTCAAGAAAATCAGATGAGGACATAGGAAATTGGTCTTTTGTGAATTGCTATGAAGCATTCATTTTTAAAGAAAGAACCTCAGTAGCAGCTTTTGTAGCTGGTGCTCTGTTGGCTTCTATTAGCTTCAGTAAGTATAGAAAATAAAGCCTGAATGTCACGGATGCTGAATGGTGAGCCTGCCTGGTTTCCTCTGAAGAACCAGATAAGTAAGACTCAGTGAGATGCGGCTATTCAGTAACCTCAGGAGCCCTGGAAAGATACCTGTTCTGTGATGTTTTGCCCCAGACAACACAAGGAGGTGCAGAATTTTTGAAGAAGAAATAATTAACTGAATAGATCGGATCATTAGCCTGTGTTCTGATCTGAGGTTCAGGATGTTCTGCTTAATTCAGTAAACTCACTCCTGGTAAGCTCAGCTCATCCAGCATACAGTCGTTGCATTATTTTATTTCTGGAAGCATCTATTCAAAGCACATTACAGTGACATTTGCCATTATAGCTTATTTTTTCACAGGTTGCTTGAGGCTGAGAACGAGCAGCTCCAGGACCAGCTTCGAGAGGTCCGAGATGAGAACTGCAGACTATACAAACTCGTGACAGAGAAAGATTTTGAAATAAAGCAACTCCAGAAAAAAATACAGGAGGACAGATTGGCTTTGTCGGGTAAACACAGTAACTTTGTATTCTCACTATGTTGGTTCCAGTGTTTGCTTGATGCTGATGACAATAGAGGTAGGATAACAGATTCATTGTGAGCTCCTGGCAGGGAAATATTCATGTGACATCTCTTTACCTGCTTTATGCTAAAAAGGAGTATTTCACTCATATTGTGGTTGCCTCCGTTTCCACTCCTGTAATAAGCTTCTGCTAGGAAGAACCAAAATTCAGCTCTCAACTGAGAGAGTTGTTCTCTGTTGAGCTTGCAGTAATTTGCAGTAGCACTGAAAACACTTGGCTCTGAACTTTGAAAATACTTAGACACTTGGGTGTAGATTTAGCCAACGCTTAGAGTTGCTGCCTAAACTTGCAAGGGTCTAAGCTGACACTGTTTGGCATTTGCAGAGTTTACTCAACGTCGATGTCTCTCCCATGTAAGGAGTCTCATTGCCTTATTTGCAGAGGGAAGTTCCTCGCAATGGTTTGACATGATAACACTTATATGTGGAATGGCATGTATGCTTAAAGATCTGTGCCTTACTCTCTCCTTCAGTTTCATGAGCTGCAAAAATATAAATACTGCTACTCCCCATTTTAGAGAGCTATTGAAAGGGCCAAATGACATCTGAGGTAGTCAGGTCAGACCTAAGGCGCAAAATATTGTTATGGATAATTATATGCCCCTTAATATAAGTATAGTGCTCTTTGGGGGTACACAGCAATCTCTGTTCCTCACAGATCTTCTGCAGACTTGCTATTATTGGCACAAAAAATGATGACTCACAGAAATCACAGTTTAGAAAACTTCTGTTGGTGTCAAAAAGCGGTGTTGCAGCTTTCTCTGCTATGTAGTGTTAAATCCCTTATTCAGGCTCCTTTTGTCTGAATGCCTGAATAGGGCACATGCAGGACGCTGGCTGAATGCAAAGCCCAGCTTCTGAAGTGGCTTGGGTGTCCTTTGAAAACTGAACTGTGCAGGCTGCACCTCCTCCACTGGGTGCCACTGTTGCTCAGGGCAGCAGTGATGACCAGGGTAGCAGAGAAGGGGGAAACCAGCAATAAGCAGAACTAAATAACACTTAAATTACACCTTCATTCTTAAAAACTGTCTGTAGCTTGTATGTAGGAGAAATGATAAGCTATTATCGGGTCAGGACCAGGAGGCAGATGAGCTGTTGCTCCTCCTTTGACTGACTGACATGCCAGCTTGTGGCAGTTTGCCCCGTGCCTCTGTCTTCCCTATCTACATTGTGGCAAGAAACTCACCCACATTGCATGGAAATTAAAAGCTTTGATTAAATGTGTGCAGTGCATTTGAAGACCGTCACATGGAAGCACCAGCCTGGCTTTTGGTTAGTTTAGTACTTACTGTGATCCTTAGCACCCATTGTTTATTATGAAAAGTAAGGAAAAAATAGCTTCTAGATGAGAGGGGAAACACACCTCAGATAAGGGAGTAAGAACAGTGGAAACACTTTTAAAAATAATTAATTTATTATTTTCTCTACAACATTTTTAAATAGTTACATGGGGTCATATTCTGTTCTTACCTATATTCTGCATAGCCCCTTTAATGTCTCTAGGGGTTTTATGGGACTCAGAATTCACTTAAGAGTGATCTTTTGTCCTTGCATCTCACCCCAGTTCTTGAATATAATCTTCACAGATGTCAGCAGAAAAGTCATTACTTCAGAGCACTGAAGGAGGGTGAAAGAGTTAAAAAGAATGACAACAGACAAGTTCAATCTTCATATACCCCACCAAGGATTTGTTATCGCAGGCTTGTGTTCATTGCGGAGCTAGAGGTTTCCGTGGACATTGTATGCAAGCATATTGATTTTGCACTTGTGTGAGAACTTTTCTTCATATAAGTGATGTTAATGAAAGCCAAGAGGCACACAAGCCAGTCCTGGGGATTACTTTATTCGTGACACTACTCAAGCCCTCTCTGATGAGAAGGTGAATGAGGTATCTGTTTAAAAGAGCAATTAAAAGAGTAATATACTAAGAGCCCATGTAGAATCACAAGGGACATATAAATAGGCACAATGACATTTCCTGGACGTTATCCAGGACCCAACTGTAATAGTGTGCCTGACCTTTTAGGACAGATGTCTAGAAAAGTTCGCACCTCTGTTTCAGCAGCTCCTCCAGTAGTAAACAACCAGTGCAAAATAGTGTTGTCTTTTTCTGTAATGTGCCGCAAAAACCTGTTCATAACAGTCCTTCACAGCGGTGAGCAGAAAACACCTCTACCCTTTCTACATAGTAATGTTGCTACGACCACTGTTGTGGCCTTCTGACATGTGGCTGTTGCTGAAGTGTGAAACATGGCTTTGCTAGCCGCAATGTGATGCTGACTCAAAGGACCAAGCGATCCAGCTGGAATCACTGACGCTTCTTTTCCCTCACTTGTTCATTTAAGTGCCTGGCACAGCTCTGAGAGAAATGGATTAGACAATAAAAGTACACTGTGCACTGAACAGAGAACAAAAGCATCATCTATTCTGAATCTTGCCTGTAAGATATGTCCTTTGCTTTTATGTATACTTTTCAGGGGCGTCTGGTTTAGCTGGAGATGTTGCAGCAACTAAAATAGTTGAATTGGCCAAAAAGAATCGTGAGATAACTGCCGAGACTGAGACTGAAAAAGCCAAAGTGAAGCAACTGAATAACAAAGTCAAAGAGCTGGAGAAAGAAGTGAGGCATTTTTATGGTTCTCTTTTTGCATGCTAAAACACAGAAATCCAGCTTGTGGGATAGAGGAGCTGTAGAAGCTGGGTTTAATTCATGTTTGCATTTTGAATTTGCTCTTGCGTCCCCGCTTGCTTTGAGTTCTTGTAATTTCTGTCCATGATAGGAGAGAGGGATGTGTGCCCTCAGCTGTTTCCATCTTTGCAGAAAGGAGCAGATAAGAAAGGATATCAGTAAGTTATAATGAGAGAAAGATTTATGAAATACCAATTAGGAATGTTCAGTTGTATTTGAAGCACAGAGGCCCTTCTAGCAGTATGGCAATGATATTTTTCTGATTTTTTTTTGTGCGAGCAGGAGCAAATTTCATACCATTATGTCTTACATTCCCACCTTGTTAATACCAGTCATGAATTAGTACTCTATTCTTCTAAGCTTTATTCATGCACATGATGAAAGCTGTTTTCTGGCATAAGTACTTCCAGAACTGAGACAGTAACAAACTATATCACTTAAGACAGCAAATCTTCACTCAGTCAAATTTATTTTTGCGACTTTTTTATCTGTGATAACCTTTCACAGGAATAATTTTACTCAGGTGACTTCTGAAATGAAAATTAGATGCCCTGATGTCAATGTTTACTTTGTTCATTGGCTACTACTGCATTCCCTTACACAATACTGGTAAAATTTTGGATGATTTTTAATGCTTTGCTTCCTCAAAAGACATCATTTAAATGGATCAATAACATTTATCGTGCTGACAAATGCATTTTGACTCCATCTTTCACAGTCCCTTGTTATCATGAATCATGCATCTATCTGAATTGTACCCTCGTTACCTGAAAGATCAAGAAATGGTAGATTAGATTAAATTTTTGTAAACTCCTGCGTAAATCCAGAGCCATCTGGTCAGAGGGGTCTTGTCAAACAGTTGTCAGGCTGGCTAAGAAATATCAGGTGTAGCTGTGGGCCTACAAAATCACACAAGTAGGGGAGCAAGCCATGAATATAATTTCAAGAAAAATGAACTTGGTTATAATCCCCTGCTGCAGAAGTGTAATGACCATTATTCAAACAGAAATTTAAAATATTGTCAGATATTGACCGAAAAGAAAGGACCACAGATATTTCAGGAAAGGAAATCAAAGCAAACAGAAATTTTCAAGAAACAATAATTGCTGGTCAAAGCAGAGATGGACACTTTAGATGTGAACTAAGCTGGCGTTAGACACCAGCACCATCAAAATCAAAACCAAACAGCAACCTGTCTCATCTGAGGTAAAGATGAACCACAACGTGAACCCCACTGAAACCATGCCCTGGTCAATGGTCTGTATTTTCTTACAGCCTCATTTGAGATGGCTCTTCTCTAAACTAATGGTCACTGGCTGAGTTTGTGGATTGTACTTGTTCAGTAGAACTATATGAAGATGTAAAAGTTGGGTAGAATTAAAGCAATGTTTGACAGTGGGAGGTTATCTGCCTGTCGGAAAAGGACCTGGGGGTGCTGGTCGACAGCTGGCTGAACATGAGCCGGCAGTGTGCCCAGGCGGCCAAGAAGGCCAGCGGCATCCTGGCCTGTATCAGAACTAGTGTGGCCAGCAGGAGTAGGGAAGTGATTGTGCCCCTGTGCTCGGCACTGGTGAGGCCGCACCTCGAATACTGTGTTCAGTTTTGGGCCCCTCACTACAAGAAGGACGTTGAGGTGCTGGAGCGTGTCCAGAGAAGGATAACGAAGCTGGTGAAGGGTCTGGAGAACAAGTCTTATGAGGAGCGGCTGAGGGAGCTGGGGTTGTTTAGCCTGGAGAAAAGGAGGCTGAGGGGAGACCTCATTGCTCTCTACAACTACCTGAAAGGAGGTTGTAGCGAGGTG
>NW_008825616.1:2197239-2209912 GCF_000699105.1 Pygoscelis adeliae
AAATTTCTTTACTGAAAGAGTGGTTAAACATTGGAACAGGCTGCCCAGGGAAGTGGGTGAGGCCCCATCCCTGGAGGCATTTAAAAGACGTGTAGATGAGGCGCTTCGGGACATGGTTTAGTGGGCATGGTGGTGTTGGGTTGACGGTTGGACTCGATGATCTTAGAGGTCTTTTCCAACCTTAATGATTCTATGATTCTATGATCTATGAAAAATGTTGAGTGATGAAAGAGAAGAGCTGTCACAGATAGGAACCTGCAGTGATTCACGTCTCTTTAGTAACTCTTAGGCTAAGCTGGATCACTGTCTAAACGAACTCCCCTTTTTCCATTGATTGTAGAAAGAACCAAGACAACTAAAGTGCAATTTAGTTGCCCACACATAAGCATAAAAGTACAATCTGAGATGCCACTTGACCTCTCAGACATCCCTGCAGGGCTGTTAGACGTGACAGGACTCATAGTCCTGGTGCAGCAGCTGAAGGCCTGCTGGATACCCTTGGATGCCTCAAATCGGACCAGACAGCTGTGGGTGGGCAACAAAGCTGAATCCACAGTCAGTGCATCCACTTGATGTAATGTAGGTGTCTACTGTAGAGTGATCTGAAGGCTAGGCTTGCGTGATTATATTGACTAGACTCCGTTCTTTATAGAGACACCCACACTGAAAACAAGGAATGTGTTACTTTGTGAGTTGAATCTCATCCCCTATGCCTACTTCCAGATGCCTTAAGCTCTTCAAAACGAATTGTGGTGATGGTACCTTACAAATGCATCACAATATATACTTTCACCAGTGGAAAACACTGTTATTTTACATAATTGTTATCTCTTTGCTTGTATGAAAACTGAAAAATATGTAAGTCATCAGTGTTTTAACATGACTATGTTCCCACAAACAAAATGGAAGGTGTGGCCATTGAGCAATCACTTAGCAAAGGGTGGTATGTGTAAACAGACTGCAAACGGATGTTTGCAGAAAACTTCCTTGGAATCTGACCTAGCAGCTGCCAACACTAGATGAAATTTCTCATTCTCAGTCCATTGACTAAAAGAGTTTATGAACTGGATAGAACGGGTGGCCTAACCATTGATTCACTTGCAGAGGAGGGCTGACATTAGAGCCGGCTATGAGTTACACTCTGTGTTTCCCTGGATATCACTTTAATGAAGAAGCTATTCCTTAGAGCCTTCTTTTATTCAGGCAAATTATCAAGATTTTCCACCCACCTCAAAGAATGAAGTCTCAGCCCTTTAAAGCAACGCTTCCTGGCCTTTCCAGCTCTAAATTCAGTGTGATCCCGTCCAGTAAGAAGTCTTTGCAACCTCAGCATAGGACATGATTCAGAGCAGGAGGGGCTATATGTCTGCCTGCCTTTGCTGTGGCAAGCAATAGGAGACATCATATTCTTCATGAGTTGAGAAATGCTACCTTAGAGCTACCAGCTCAAGAAAAAGAGCCTTAACACCATTACTAAATCTCAGCTACAGAGCATTAGGTAGTCATTTCTCTTTTTAAATTCCTCTGGTGAGTAGGACTATGTGCTTTTTATGAAATATCCTGTGATACTCTTGAAAAGTGGGTAAACTGGCGTCCAGAATCTAGAGACAACATCTTGATCTGTACTGTACTGGATTTGCATTTGTGTATGTAAACACTTATTTTATGAACCTATGGTGATAAAATCCCCCAGAAGTCTCCATACTTGATAACTGATCCCATCTCAGCAAGTCAGAGACATTTTCACTGAAGTTACTCCACAGTAAAATAACACATGCTTCTTTGGGAAGCATTTCAGGAAAAAATTATGTTTTCTCACTGATTGTGTTTAAAAAACAAGGGAAAATGAAGTGATTTTTTTTCTAGAGTAAATAAACATCCATGTTGTACTTTTTTGCTGATTAATATTTCATGGAGGTATGATCTTCACTGTATTCATTCTATAATAACAATGCATTTTTTTCCAGCTACAGACAGCCGTAGAAAAAATACATTCTCTTGGTGGTGGTGATGCAGGAATCAAGCAATCAACTCTGAAGACGATAGAAGGAAACTTGGTATGAATTATAGTTGAAGAGAGGAAATCAGAAGCTGATACTTAGTTCTCTCCTACTGTGGAGTCCTTTCCTTATGACAAGGATGTATCCCTGTCACTAGTTGTGTGACCAAATTGCTCTGGTTGTACCTTCTCTATGAGCCCAAAAATTAGGGAAGGCACTTGAATGGGTCTGAGAAAACAAGATTCTGTGATCCTGATGGATCTATGGATCTTAATCACTTCAGTTTTTCTCTGAGGATTCTGTTCTTACCAAGTATGTTCTTCTCTTCAAAGGCTGAAAGTCCAGAGGTGAAAGCGTTGCAAGAAAAATTAACCACAGCCAACTTTAAAGTGATGGAGTATCGTAACCAACTCCAATCTGCAAAACAGGAACTGAAGATGACCCAAAAGGTACCGTTGCAGGATGCAGTCAGTGGCTGGGATCCTGTGCAAGAGGTATATTCTTGTGAAATCAGAAGGAGGCTTCTTTTCTTTTGAGCTTTGATTAGCCTCCATGAAGTATTCCAGTGATAAGAAAAGACACAGGCGTAGTGGCTGTATTGGAAAGATATGCACATGGACACACAGATGTCATGCTCTGCCACCATAGCTGGATGACTGTATCCGTTATTTCTATTGCTATGATGGGTACAGATTCTGTAAGGTTTGAAAGTCCCAGTTCAGCAAAATAGGTTTGTGATTGACTTGAAGCATACATTCAGGCCTATTCCTTCTTTCCAAAACATTTAATTATGTATTTACTTTTAATGTAGGCTTCAGTCCCATGGAAGTCAATGAGGTTAAAGGCCATGCTTGAACTAAAGCACATGTTTAAACAGTTTGTTGGAGTGATATCCAGAGTAACCTTTTCCTCTTTGATTCATGATGGATTTTAATGTGTTACTATGTGCTCTATTTCCTTTGGTTTCATTACTTTGCATAAGAGACCTGCAATGCAGATCAGAGTAGAGAATATGGTCCTGAAAATAGAACACTGCTGACCTTTTTATAAATAATTTAAATGCTCTTCATACTAACTTTAGCTCTCATTAATGTGGCTGTGTTGGAATTGTGCAAGAGAGATTGGCTCAATTCCTGATTGCAAAGGTGTGTATTAAGACAATTTCTTTACGCTGTTCCTGTTTAGTTCTGGTTAAGTATTCATTATATCAAAAATAATTGCGTATCTTGAAAACTGTTAGTAATGCTTAGTAAACCTTGGTGATGAATTTTAAATCCTCTTTTTACAAAAGTAGCACAATTTGACACCCAGCTACACAGCTAGATAGTACAATTTCACACTCTCAAGGCCGGCAGCAAAGCACAGATTCACATTTTTAAAAAAGAATATTACTCAAACATCAAAATACTGAATTATCCCCCTCACAAAGTGAAATACTTCATGTTAGCCAAACCCCTCCTAAGCACCAACACTCTGTATTGCGATAATGATCTGAAAGAGCTTACATCACATGGGATACAGGATATATGATACAGGTAATAAAGGCCGCTGTGTATAGATACAGTGTTTTGTGTTTACTGCTAGAGAGAGCGTCTTTTCCTCCCCTCTCCCCAGCACATGTATTTAAGCCTAGCCTTATTGTTGATGTTAATCCCTTTTTCATAGCTTTTAGCAAATGAAGTTGGTGAAGATGTGAATATTCAAAGTCTCTTGACCAATTCTGGCAGCTGGCGTGGACGAGCCCAGCAAATTCTTGTTCTCCAAAGCAAGGTGAGTTAAGACCCTGCATGGTGCCATGTAAGCTGGATGCTGGGGTGCTCTTTCTAAGTATAGATATTACCTCAGTTTAAGGTGAGAACAAGTCTTACAGGGAGCGGCTGAGGGAGCTGGGGTTGTTTAGCCTGGAGAAAAGGAGGCTGAGGGGAGACTTTATCGCTCTCTACAACTACCTGAAAGGAGGTTGTAGTGAGGTGGGGGTCGGTCTCTTCTCCCAAGTAACAAGCGACAGGACGAGAGGAAATGGCCTCAAGTTGCACCAGGGGAGGTTTAGATTGGATGTGAGGAAAAATTTCTTCACCGAAAGGGTTGTCAAGCATTGGAACAGGCTGCCCAGGGAAAATGGTGGAGTCACCAGCCCTGGAGGTGTTTAAAAGACGTGTAGATGCGGTGCTTAGGGACATCGTTTACTGGTGGACTTGGCAGTGTTAGGTTATCAGTTGGACTTGATGATCTTAAAGGTCTTTTCCAACCTAAACAATTCTATGATTCTATGATCTTTAACTCTTGAATCTTCTGAAGGGCACAGTCTAACTGAAATGTCAGCTTGAGACAGGGAGGCAGTTTTGTCTGCATCTTAAATAAAACTGCTCTCAGGCAATTTGATACGTATTTTTCCTGTTTTTCCTGTTTTTCTGCTGTATAGTTATATGCCAACAAACTGTGATTTTTGCACTCTGATTGACTGAAATTGTTAACCTGTAGTTTCCCTTGAGCAAATTGCATTTTCCTTCGGTTAGACGCCCTGGCTGGGATTCGTCTGAAGACTGTACATACTGTACTCTACTGTAATGTAGAGATTTCTTTTCTGAGCCAGTCTCCTTGGGCCCCTTCTGTAGTCAGTGGGGATCTTGTAAATACAGTCACTGGATCAAAAGTGAGGTAGGTGCATCTTATCTTAGAAGACACCTCCAGAACAGGGCAGAGGAACTGTGCTGTAGCAGTGCCCATTTCCTTCTACTGACTATAAAAGAAGTCTATAGTGAATAGCTGAGATGCGGGGGCTGAGTTCACTTGACCACATGTAGGTGTCTAGTGCCAGCCATAGGGTGTCCCTCTGACCTCTGGTCATCTCTCCAGAGGAGTATGGATGTCTTGCAGATCCTGTGTCATATGTGTCTCCAGTATCCCAGGGCATCTCAGACAGTCCTAGGTACCTATGTTCAGGCTAGTGAACTGTGCCTTATGTGTTTACTTTGTGGACGTCCTGGATGGTAATTCTGCTAAAGACCGAGATGCTTAAATGTATGTAGGTGAGTAGGTGTCTGCCCTTTTAGAGGAGATCTAAAGTATTATTCTGTTGCCTACACGTGTCTTTAGTGGCATTCAAGATGCTTTGGAGTGTCTGTCTGGCCTCCACACGTGGCTCCAATAAGGTACAGATCTCCCGTGTGTCTTGAGTCGCCTGTAGGTCTTGTGTCATATCTCCTCCCTGCATAGATGCCCTATTTGTTAGCAGCTAGCAAATTTAAATTTGAAAGAACAGACACTGCTCTGTGTTAGTTAACCATGATAATGTCAAGAAGTAAGTAATATGATGCTACACTCTGAGTTCCCTTAGGTTATGTGATCTTTGATGCTGGACCACTGTACTCCTGGTAAAGGCTCTAGATGAGTTGTCATTATTGTCCCCTAGGTTCGGGAGCTGGAGAATCAACTGGGTCAAAACAAGACCAGAACATCACTGAGTGAGATTGATGAGGAACTGCTGGCCCTTACGGATCCAAGGAAATTGTCAGCCCAAGAGAAGAACTTGCTGAAGATTCGCAGCTTGGAAAAAGAAAAGAAAGAAACTTTGGAGGTAAAAACCTGTGAGCTGACAGAGTCCTATTTGGGTATATAGTGTGTAATAACTTGCCTTACCTTCAGGGTGTATGTTACACCGTACCCAGAGACCACTTCAGAAACCCACCTGATCTGCTGGAGGAAGTTCTGCCACACTTCACAGATTGAGCAAAAGGCTTCCATGCTTCTTGTCTGTATTGCACTCTTGCGTGGCCAGGCATACCTCTGCAGTACAAGATTTGGTCTTCCCTCTGCTTTATGATTGATGTGTCGGACGCATCTACTTGGCCTGAAATGTGGCCACCTGGCAGCTGTGCTTGATACGTGATGTTAGAAAGAGGGAGAGAGGCCCTGGGTTGCAATTGCAGCTGGTGCTGGCTTTATACTGAAGGCATATGTAGAAAGAAGCCCTGCTACAGCTGCATCCAAGCTCTGTAGCATCCTCCTCACCCTTTGGCCAGATGTGCATTCTTCATGCATGGTTAAATACAAGCATCCCACTCACACCTCATATATCTGTGTGGCTATGGGCTTCTACATTTGAACAGAATAAAGTTAAGAATTATACCAGACATCCTCTAAGGGGCATTCCTAAAATGGGTCTTACCCTCCCTCTATCACATGTAGTTGCTACAAAAATAAACAGGCATCCAGCGTTTAGGGGTTGAGAGAGGCTATAGCTAGTGGCACATGTAGTAAACCCTGAGGTGGAAAGGATACATAGGCCTGTGTCCACAAGAAACATGGGTAGTGCAGGTCAGCTACACATATTCAGGTTAGCAAAGCACATCTCCCTGTGCTCCTTTCCTATATTTGCTTCTGGCCATCTGGCACCATCCCAGAGCTTGGTTCATCAAAAGCTCCGCTTTTCCCACCACAATTTAACCGTGCAACAGGATGAGCAATGGGGTGATACACACCTTTCACTCTTGGCCGTGAGAACGAAAGAGAAGATTTACAGGTACAGGCACACAGCACAGGGAAGACATTCCTCAAAAACTGTAATCTGCATGGTTCCACTTCTGCCTTTGTGTTTCAGGCTCCATTCACAATAACTTCCCCTGTACTTGCCCATTACTACTTAACTGCTAGCGTGCTTCCTGGACAGTTTCATCTAGGTAAAGGCATGGTGCAGGAGGCAGTGTATGCCGAGGACAGCTTCTAGTAGATAGTGTGGCATCACCACCCTGTATCTGGAAGGAAGGGAGTTTCCCTGTAGAGAATGGTGAGGCAAATGAAGAAGGGAGCATACAGAATTAGGTTTTAACACAAAATTATCATTTGCTTCCTGGCACATACTGAATCAACCTAGTCCACTTGTATTCCTGAGCGGATAGACCTTTTTTGATGCTGGCAAGCAGGCAGTGAGTAGTAGCATTTATAATTTCTACTTATTCAGGGATGATGTGATATGCCAGTTCCATTTTTTAGATTCTACCAGGCGATGTGTGATTCCTTTAGCTCACCAAAGCACCTGGGGCTTGGTGATAGGCTATAACTGTCATTTCCTATGATGTGTTTGCATCACTGCAGAAACTCACTGGGGAACATGATGCTCTCCAAAAAAGTCATGAGGAAGTGAAAAAAAAACTTGATGCATCAAAAGCCAGGAACAAAGTACTGTGCAGCGAAGTGAAAACCCTGAAGGGACAGATCGTAACCTTGCTGGAGAAAGGAAAACACGACGATGAGCTCATAGACGCCTTACTGGTACAGTCTGACTATTATTGTTGGTCCCAGCTCCTGCACATCAGCCTTCTTTCTATATGTGATGAAACATGATGTAATTTAATGACACGGTGACACAGACAACCTTAGGGTATACAGGAGCCTGATGAATCAAACTGTGACAGCCAGAGGCTTCCTAGTCAGCTAAAGCCCTTCTGCATTTTGGATCAGATCATGTAAAGGCTGCAAGACAGCACTAGGCGTTGCAGTCAAGTGGCTCTAAGCTGCGAGTATTGGAAGGAATGTTTTGCAGAAGGGTTGAAATAGGATTGTCTAGTAGGTAGAAGGGCTTCATTCCTGACCCGTGAAGCTGGACTGTATTCTCTATTCTGCTTTCAGCTCCAGTGGTAGATTTTTTTTCTTAGAATGCCTGCAATCTTGCACTTTCATGTGTTGTGTTACACAGCCCAAAACACACAAGCTGAACCGTGAGTACTAAGCCATGTGCACGCTCACTTGCAGTAGCTGGAGCTGAGAGGATTTGGCCCCTTCAAAACCAAGAGTATTAACAGAGACTCAAGATGCAGTTATGCTGAAATAAATGGCTGCTGTCATGGTCTTGCAGGATCCTTTTGTCCTGCCTTGGTTATAAATAGTCTTCCCCAATTACAATAATAAAAAAAAAAAAATTAGAAAATATGCCACTTCTTAGTAGGGTTAGTTCTGTGTTTCCTGATCAAGCTCCTCACAAGTTTCAAATCACTTATGTTTCCTTGCTTCTGCACGCAGGTTTTAGCTAAGACATGCTTATGACTAAGCTGGCATTCACCTTTCTGCACACCAGGCAGCCACGGGGAATATGAGTACTGACCAGCAGATCAGGCAGATTACAGAGGAGCCAAATAACAGTTGTCACTTTTGCTAGGTCTGAGCATTCTCACTAAAATTATTACAGAAAGATGTGAGTTTATGTGGGAAGGAATGGTTAACTTGTTTTATCCCTTACATCAAAGAAACACCTTGCTTGCAGTTTGTTGGCCCGACAGAGCAAGCTGTCCGACAAGTATTAGATTTGTCAGTGTGAGAAAAACTCCAAAACCCGCTGGTAAAACAGCCTAGCCTCATAGCTGTCATCTCATACTACCCTCGTCTTTTAGTGTCACTGTCACACGATCCGATCGTGTTATAATTTCACAAAAAGCGCATTGAAATCTTTACTTTTATCCAATTTATGAAAAAGTCATCTTCTTTGTGAAAGGCCAGCGTTTCTTGGCCTCTTTTCTGCTACACTGAGTAGCAAAGCTGCCAGCAAACTGAATCTCTCAGTTGCTCAGGTCTTTTCTACTTGCACCATCCAGTCACTAAAGTCTTGATGTGACCAGCAGGGGCCGGTGGGGACAGACTGTCCTTACCCAGCCGCATGTGTCTGGGCATTGCAAGTAGATGTGCTGGGCAGCCTTTTCAAGGGGTAGATGCTGAGAACCAGACAAGGTGATCTCACGCTTAAAACGTAACAGACCAAATTCAATTCTTGGGGTAGCACTAGTGACATCAGTGTGCTTACACTAGGGAATGGGTTTGGCAGGGCACTGCCTTGCCCTAGCATTCCTAAATGGGTATATGTCTTGGAGGGTGTAAAACACCCAGGGAGTCTCAATAATCATTGTGTACAAAATTTAATGTCTCCCTCGTTTTTATTTTATCAGAGCCAGCAGAAGCAAATGCAGGAGATCTTAAAGCACCTGAGCCAGCAGGACGAGAAGAACAAGGAGTCCCAGCAGATGCTAGGGCAGCACTTGAACAGTGAGGTTCAGAAACAAAACTGCCTTATAGAGCAGCTCAGACAGATGGTGGCTGAACGAGAAGCAAAGGTTAAAGAGCTGGAAGAGGAGATTGGGCAACTCACACTTCAGGTAGGCAGTCAGAAGAAATTAACTAGAGGAGCACACTTTGTCATCATTTTAGATCTGCTCTTCCACTTCCTTCTCCCTTGTTATCTGAGATGGTTGCTAGCTCGAGACACTAATACCTGTCCTACTGACAGTCTTTCCTGATGGAAGGATAAAGCAGGAATTCTCTCTTGTAACTCTTAAGTTTCTTTCCTGTTTGTGTGTAACTTTTCTTCAAGCTGTTTAAGCAACAGAAAACATAGAAATACCAATCACATCCACATGTGGCTTCGTGCCAAGACTGTGCCACATGACTGACAGCAAGGGTTGGGCTGCAATAGGGACTTCTCAGTATTCAGCATCCTTGGCTGCTAAAGGAAGCAAGCAAGCAAACATAGGTGAGGCCAACATCAGCAGGCTGCTGTGGTACCCAGCTACATCCCCTCATGGAGTGATGGGACCCCTAGTAAGTTATTCTCATCTCCCACTGTAAATCACTTCAAAAAATTCCTCTCCCTCAGATCTCCAAGCTATTGATATGAGCCGGATGGGTCTCAGGCATATGGAAATTTCATTGTGCAGATGAAAGAATTGGGAAGGCTGGCCCCTTGTGACTAGTATGTTAAAAATGTTTTCAACTTTTATGGTCTAGTGTTGCAAACTAACATAAGCAAAGTGGTACTATTGCCAGAGCACAGGCATGGGAATTGAGAGGCAATCCACTAACCTGCTAAAGGCTTCTTGTGTGGTCTGGTATCTTACAGTCAGGTTTTGTTAGAGTATTTAGACATCCAATTCCCATTGATACAAAACCCTCATAGGGTTATGGTGAGATTGTGAACCTGTCGGATACCTCAGTAATGGGGGCTAGAGCACTGAACCCAAAATAAAACTTGGGTTAGGGACACAAATTAACCATGCTGGCACTGGTAGTGATGGTGCTGCACTGTCGGATCTCTAGCAACGCTGTGTGCACCCTATGATTTCATAAGAAACTGTGCTTTTTACTAACTTTTGCTTTGTTTCCATCCTGCAATGGAGAGAAACTAAAGAAAAGTTTCTGAGGAGGTCCTGTAAATCAAAAGTTCTGGCATGCTTGTAGCAATAGTCGTAAGCTGCTGATTAGGCACTGAAGCAGCTATTTTCCTTTGAACTGTGTAATTGGTTTTATAACCTGCTCCAACATTAACAGAAGAAATCTGCCCATCAAGGGGACGGTTCAGGAGCTGCTGATACACCACCTTCTGAGCACTCAGAAAATCCAGGTTTTACTCTGCTTAAGCCTCTGGCATCAGGCAGCAATCAGGTTGGAAGGACTGGATCTGCTCGGTAAGAAGACCCTAATGTCAATGTTTAAAATTGTTGTGAGTTATTCAGAAGCATGGTTTTCCCAGACAATTGTATCAAACCACAAGTGCTATGTGCCAACAGCTGTGGCAGCCTGTTTACAGTATATGGGAATCTCTAATCACATTATCTCTTGGACTTTCGTCCTGGAACAGAGAAAGATATACAGACTTGCAGACATTACTACATTTGGCATGATGGTAGCGCAGCTAATTCTCTTTCTCCAGCTCAGATAATGTTTATGTGGTTAGCTTAAGTGCCTGTGATTCTTCACTCTTATGAGAAATGGGGCTTCTAATGAGCAGACTTCTGAAAGCAGGGTGGCGAATTAATATAAAATGCCATTTTAGGTAAGCACTAAATCACTGGCGCATTATTTAAATCAATAAATACGCTTTGAGAGGATTTACTTGCAGAAATGTTGAAAACACACCACATCATTTGTTCTTAACAAACACGCTTTTTAAAGCCTCACTGAGGACGATGTAAGTTACACTAATCTTAATACAGCAGTAAATCTGATTTTTATTTACACCATTGTGACTCTGGGTCACTCTGACTGTGTAAAGGGAACATAATACCAGAGCAAGTTATATCCTTTCCTGTTAAAATGCTGGTTTTGTTGCTAAAGAGTTCATGATCTAAGTGTCAATGAGGATTTGAGAGTGGTCTTCTGAGGAAGGAGGAAATTTTTCATCAAGTTAAAGTTGCAACTGATTTCTTCTATGTAATTTTAACTTGCCTACCACATTACTTTAGACACTGAATTTGGCTTTAAAATTGTCAGATGTATCCCTGAGTCTAAGTAGGGCATTACTACAAAATTTAAGAAAAGTTCTTCTCAGTGTTTTCAAGTTAGGGTTAAAACATCCTTAATTTGAAAGCTTCCGCATCTCCATTGTTATACCCTTCTGACTGACTTTATTCTCCCACCTCTAATTCTGCAGAAGTTGTGCTCTCATGGAGCAAATCTATATTTTATCCACTTTTTTACTCATATGCATGCTGATGGTAAGCAGGAAGGCAAGCAGGAAGGCGAGGCTGGGTAATGGCTTTGTAGAAGCCACTAAGTGCAATGCATAAATTATTGCTTGTATATGTGGCTAACATAGCTCCGTCATGAAAATAGCTGACATGTCAGGTGGGCGATGGATGAGTCTGAAAACTGCAAGAGCAGTTAATAACTTGGTCAGCAGAGCTCGCTCATTCCATTAACTTTAATATGTTGATGAACTCTCTATTCCGTTTTACTTTAGTGAATCATCTTTTCCTATCAGGAAAGATGAAATGAAAAATGCTATAAATAGGAACGAAAGCCCCTTGGAGATGTCAAAGTAAAATTCTGCATTGTTAGACTGGGCCACTTCTGTCATTATCAACCTTAACTCGATTTTAGGATTAACCACTCCTAGCCTAGAAGGCAGCTCTGCCTGTTCCACAGCATTAAGGCTTTATCCTCTGTTAGCTGCAGCCTAAAGACAAAGAAACATGGGCTAAGTCTACGGGGACTTGCTTTAGGCAGCTGAGCTCAAGTTCGGAAAACACACACACTGGAATTTTATGTCCCAGGCACATATATCATTATGCATAAAACTCATCCAGACTGGAAGTGATACTCTAGTGTTATCAGTTGACTCCTCCTCTTACAACAGTAAACCTGACAGATCTTCCTGAGGGTGTCCACAAAGTAGAAGGGTTCAGAAAACTATATAAAGTATATTTTTAAAAGGCATTTGGAAATAAAGGTTGTGCACCCTGTTGCAGAACAGGGGTTCATTTGGTTAGGAAAGCATGCAACATGCCAAGACCATCAAACAAGCACAGTAACCTGTGCTTGTCTTTCACCCTAGTGGGTGAAGGTGTAAGGTGAGAGTGCTCTGTGAAGGTTCCAAGGCAGTGTCTGCGAGGAAACAGAGAAGCAGTGGCTGCTTATGTGGCTGCGTGCTCAGCTTGAGCCAAGCACGGTCGAGAGCTATTCCTGCTCACGAGTTGCTGTGTGGCTACTCTGTGACACGGGGCTCCACAATGCTGGTCTGGAGTGCCAGCAAGGTATCCCCAGAAGCACAGAGATCAAACAACTGAGCTATAGTTTTCGCATAACGGAGACACAAGGTGTTTTTGCAGCGTGTTTTGGAGCCGGGGAGCAAGCTGAGTTATTGTGTGTGCAGAGCCTGTGTGAGACCCACTTAGAAGGCTCTGGGAGTCTTT
>NW_008825616.1:2209946-2222484 GCF_000699105.1 Pygoscelis adeliae
GCAGCAATAACACAGACATTGGAAAATGACTGGAGTTCTTGGAGGACTGCCCTCTGTAGAGCTCAGTGCTTAACAAAGCTTTCTTCCTCTCAGGACAGTGTCCAAGATGGGCCATACGCTTGTAGAGTCAGCAGCTACTAAGCCTTCCCTTCTCAGTAATAACGTCACACCTGGAAGGTATGTATGTAAACTTCATCATAAACAAGGGATGTTTCCTGCCACGCTCCACAAGCTGCTGGCAAGCCTTATCCTTGTCCGCCTTGTTTCTGTAATGAACAGCTTCTTTATATACCCCATAAATCCCATTTTATCCTTTTCACCCCCAATCACCAAGATTTCTCCTGCTTTTTGCTCTAAAGGAGATATTCCTGAATACTCCTGTGCGGAGAGGTCGGAGAAGTAATGAAGTACATAATAATGGGATGCATGGGAAAACTGCCCCTTCCTTTCATCACATATTAGACACAAGAACTGCCATTGTACTAATGTTGCCTGAAGCCTTTCAGTGGGAGAAAATCGATAGCATGCCATTTAATAGCTTAGCGTAGCACTTTGGAGAATCCACGTACAGGCTTCTTTTACTTTGGCCGTAGCAATGGGAGGAGAGTCAGTGACAGTGAACTGATCAGAGGTGGAAGTTTTTTTTCAGGGGTGATGAGAAGGGAGAGCATCCTTGCGAAGGAAAAGACCTTTCTCATGAAACTGACGGTGGCTTTACTTCCCCACATTTCTATTCCATTTATTGCAGTATAGAGATTGATGCTGGGGGGAGGTAGTGAGCCCGGCTCTGCATTCTGGCTTAGTCTTCAGACAAGTGTATTTTGATATGTTTTTCAAATCCTGTCTTTGTTTCATTTCTTTCATTTGTGAAATGGGAAACAGACTCTCTACGCTTCTGCTGCTTTTAGGCTTGCTGGCAGTGACAGCCTGGATTTGAAAGTGCTGCAGACACAAATCACAGAGCACAAGGCTCTCTGCCAGGCTGCTGAAGTGGAAAGAGACAGGCTCCTGGAACTGGTCACTGTGCTGCAGAAAAGGTAGCGGCTGATTCTGCTAGTATCCTTTGTGGGATGCTGCAATTAAGGAGTGCTTGAGACGTGTGAGAGTCTATAGCATGCAGTACAGTACACCATGCGCTGCCAGTGTGATCCTTTCCTTAAATAGGGGCTTTCAAATTTTTTCTGCTCCATTTCCCTGCCTAGTTGATGATTCTTTTTTTTTATTATTCTTTCGGAACAAAGGGCAGAAAAAATGGAGTCATCTTCAAGCTTGTTGCACTTAGATAAAACTACAATTCACGTATTTATATATGCGTCGTGTTATTTAGGCAGCAATATTATTCATCAGTAGTAAATACTGTAATTATAGTTATAATCTGACTTCTGTTCCAAAAGCTTTTCACATTCTTTTAAGTTTCACTGTATCCTCTTCTAAATTAATTTCTTCTGGTTTAACTGAAGCATAGCGGCGATTTTTTTTTTCTATTATTCAATTCAATTTAAGATGATGTTAAAAGCCAACTATGTTTTGGGAGGGCAGGGAAAGCAAAGTCTTTTCTCTTTGGACACCTTTCAGCTGCTGCTTTTTTTCCCAGTTAGAGAATGTATATTATTTGATTCCTAAATCTGTATTCCAGCTTGTAGGAAGATATACTTTTGTCTGTGTGCTTTTGAATACAATAGGCATGTCTGCTTGCTTGCTTGCTTTATTTTACAATAGTTATCATTTCTCACTTGTCTAACTTTTGTCCCGTACAATTAATCACAGTCAGAAAAATACGTTTTTTTGTAACTGTGGTAAAGGTGCTTTTAAGGGCTAAATCCTGGAAATACACGCTGGGAGAATCTTATTCGTGTTTGTAAGCCCAGTGACTTTAATAGAGCTGTGCAATTAGATAAGGACGGAGGTGTGAGAGATAGCTGAAATGGGGCCATCACAAATATGGGATAATGAAGAACACGGAGTCAATGAAATGCGCAGTTGCTTGTAAAATGTACCATAGACTGATGATTCAGCAGCTCCACAGTTATCACACATTTATCAAGAGCTCCTGCAGGTAAAGTAAATTCTGTGAGATTGTGTGCAATAACTCTTGGAAGACCTCAGGATAATATAGCATCCAGTCATATTTCAACATGAATATATATAAAAAAATCGGGTATTCCTCCTCTTCCCTTCCCCTGTTGGAGTGTGGGTCAACAAAGCTCAAGTAACACATACAATGCTTAAGTCAAGAGAAGAGCGCTGGGAATGGTTACATGAGCGGGATTTTTCTACAGCAGCTGCCAGAATTTAGGGCTGTGTTTCACAATCGCTTACTGCGGAACAGAATATACTGTCAGAAGACACTCCATTGTAAACGGTTTGTAGGATTGGGCCCTGCTGGGGGAAGGGGAAGAGCTAGAGGAACATTTTAGTTTAAGTTATTCATATTGGCAGAAGATTTAATAAAAACCAACTAGTCTTGCATTTTTCCTCTGCTGTTTGTCTAACGTGGACGCTAGGGGAACACCTGGTCAAATGAAAATTTAGTGAATTCAGAACCACTGAGATAAATATAATTTCTCATAGCATGTCACCAGCCTGGTAATTCACTGCCACAGGAGGTCAGAGTCTCGCCTGTAGCTAGATTTTTAACACAGTGATATAATTTTATTATAGTTGTAATATTTTTTTAGTTATGCCAGCTAGGAGGGAAATAAGACTAATCAAGTCTCTTGATTCAGGGAGTAATCAGCTATCACCCAGATGGGGTCGAGATGGACGTTCTTTTATTCTGCACTATACAATACAGTGAGTCAATTCAGGTTTCTCTCTAGCTTTAAACTCCTTTAAATCATTTGGTTCAGGCGCTGCCCCACACGAGATGCATCACTGACTGCATCTGTGGGCGCACATCAAATTTTCGTAGTTAAATTTCTAAGATGTTGTGCGGGGTGAATAGAGAGGCACTTTGCTCTTCCGTTCTGTACTGCAGAGTGAACCGTCACTTTCTTTTTCCACTCGCTGTCTAATGGCCAAGTTTATTAAAAGCAACATCAAGTTTCTTTTCTTACTTGCAGATAACTGACGCAAAACAGCTAAATGCTAGGCAGTGTTGTTATAAACTGTTTTCCTTCCAAATTTTCCCAGTGTGTTTTAAAAAAATACATTTTATTATTATTGTAATAAAAGATCTCTCCTCAGCAATCTGCAGCTTGCCTGCCTATCTGAGTGGTAAATTCACATAAGTAGCCAGCGTTAAGGGATCCAGGCAACCTCCATTAACGAACCCATTATTTCCAACTGTACTCATTAGTTAATTCTGTTTTGCAAATTTTGAGGATGTCATCCGGAACAATTGCACTAGGGTTTCTGCCTTTGGATGCATGGAAAATTCTCCTTTTCCCTCTGTTGGGAGCTATGCAGCATGAAGCAGGATTCCGTATCAAGACTGACTGATCCTTAATAGCCATGACATACATAAGCTGAACTACCTTTTTTTGCCTGTCAGGGTGGAGGAAGGCAGCGATAAAGTCCTGGAAGCTGAGAAGAGGCTTCAAGAAGAGCGGCGGCGATGTGTCATTTTGGAACAGCAGCTTGAAAAACTGCAGATGGATCCGGGGAGGAACACAAGTACACAGAAGCCTCCCCTGAGGAGCAAAACAGGTGAGGTGGAGCACTTATCTACAACTGTGTCCCCCGTCCCACCTCTGTGGTTAATAGCAACAACATTTGGACTCTTATCTATCAAACCTACACAAGTGCTTGACCTTACACACGGAGATTTGGACCTACTCAGACCAGTGGACCGATACAGAAGGTGAAATCCTGGCCCCGCTTAATTCAAGAGGATTTTGCCACAGATTTAAGTGGGACCAGGACTTTTGCAATATGTTGTTTTCATGGGATGACAGTCTACAGTAAAAACTTGACACTGCTCTGTGTTGCCACCATGCCCACTGCTGTGTTCCCTTTGCACTTCTGCCCGAGAGATTCATCTGAAGGTTAAGAGCAGAATTAAAGGACGCATCCCAATTTAAGGCCTGTCAGTGTCTATGAAAAACTATTGCTGGTGATGAAGTAATTAGATCTGGTGTAATTTATTATCCCATGAACATGATAATCTCCTGCTATAAATATGAAAGCCTCACTAGCATAGTTAAAGGAGAAGAATTCATGGTGGATGTTAAATTTTTATTTCCCTGATCAGATCCTTTTATTTCTTAAGGACCCTGATTCTGTAAAGCGTCTAAACCAATAAAATGGCACATATTCTTAAGGAAACTTTTCCAGTGGTTTCCCTTTTTATATGTATTTTCATAAAGTAAAAAGACTTTAAATGCCAGGATATGAACAGTAGGAATAGGAATTTCAATTTGGCAAATACTAGGATGCCGTCAGGCTGAATTACGGTGATTAGAGGTCACAAGCCTCATCAGAGACTTTGTACAAGCTCTTGGCCTGCCCCACACTGAAACACATGATCTTGGGCCGTGGTGGGACTGCCCTGCAGCTCAGCAGATGCATGGCGTGGCTTTCCATCGTGACTCCATCCAGCACTACGGTGTGCACTAACGCTACCGCATCACCTTAGAGCTGACCTGTACTGAGCACTATGACCTGTACAAGCGGTCACCTCCTTTTCCACCTGCACTGGTGTCTTGTTTCTCCTTAGGCATGGGTCAGACCGAGGTAAGAAATGCTACTGTAACTGCATTGCATTTCTTTGCATCTCCCGTCGTAGTGCTCTTGCTCATATGCATGTTTGACAATAAGTTCTCTCTGGAGCAGGACCGTGATGCAAGAAATCACGTTGTTGTTCGCTATGATCTTGATTCATACAGGAGAGCTAGGGTCTCCAGTGTAACATCTACACGGTGTTCAGGACCTCAAGGGAAGCACTGCCATTCACCCATCCAGCCTATAGAGAGAATTAGGTATACGGGAACAGGATTCAGAGTCTTTATCCTGAATGGGGACTGAATGATTGCTTCAAACCGCTCTGTAAAATATGGATCCGTTCCTTAGGGCAGAACTGTTGTGTCCTTAGAAAGGGCTCCAGCCAACACTGACTCGTGTTTTTCTGCAAGCGCTGATTTTCAGAGCTGTCTTACCTGTATTAACCGAGAGCCTGACAGCAGAAAAAGTTAGATCCTAATAGCAACCTAGTGCTCAGAAACAAAGTGCTGCAGCCTTTGGCCTTTAGGATACAGGACATTCATCCTGATAAGAGAGCAGTGCTGGGCCTCACAGAAGTGGTATCGTGGGATGCCCTTTGTGATTCCCAGGGGGCTTTGGAGATGAGAGGTTTTGGAGCCTTCAGTACCATTCTGCAGATGCCCAGAGGAGGAAATCAGGGTGTGTGTAGGGACAGGTAGTAGCCAGGTGAGAGTTATGGGAATACAGCTCTCAATGGTACACTTTTTACTGACTCCATGCCTTAAATAGTATGGGAGCATTTTGGTGCTGTTTTCTAGAGGATAGTTTAACTGAATTTTTGAGCGCTTAGACTTTTCTACAACCTGGTAGTGTAAAGTGTTGATGTGTTGTTCCGTTATCATACATGTGCTCCCCTTAGATTTCCCTTGCAACCTCAAAGAGAGATACAGCGATAAACTCTCCAGGTCCTGAGCCGTTTTGGTCAAGTTGTTGTGCTGTAGTAATGGTTTGGTAACTCACCTCCGGGAGATCGGCATTTCATAGCCAGAGGAAGCAGGGTGTTCTTACCAGTGTGACAGGTTCCTTCTTACTAAGTACTTAGTTCATTAGTCTTGTCTGCTTAAGGACTAAAAGCAAATGTAGGAAAGGATTGGCAGTAAGACTAATAAGAAGAAATCCTCCCTAAGTCCGTAAGATGAGTAGATAACAATCTATTTCACCACCCTTCTTTGAAGACAGCTCAGCCCCTTGTGATGTGCCAAAACTCTTTGGAGTTTGTACAAGAAATGAGTCTACAAGTCTGTAATATACCTCTTCAGCAGAGCATGTAGGTTATCTAAATGCTTTCATGCCAGATAGTTGAGGAAATAAGAAGGAATGAAACGCTTGAATAGAAAATAGAGACTAGAGAACCCGCTAATTAACATAATATTTTCTTTTCTTTCTGAAAGTGCAAAATTGGAGAGAGCTGATCTAATTGCTAATCTAATGTTTCTAGTCTCTTCAAATCAAGGGAAGTAGATAATGATGCTGAGTAGCTAGAAACAACCCAGTTGTGTTTTAAAATTATTCATGCTTTTTGGTTTTTTTCTGTCTTATCCAAATTTCTAATTAGCAAAGAATAATCCCAAAGGAGAATAGTTAAGTAACAACAGGTTTTCCTCAGTCCTGTAAAACACAATCTCAAGATCAAAAGCATTTCTTGGTTATACAACATAGCCTTTTCTTCTCGTGTTTTCTTGTCAGAGTCCAATACTCTCTGACCAGGTTCTTTTAGATATTCCACACGAGGAGGATTTAGTAGTTTAACACCAGATTTACTTATTTGAAGATATTTGATGTTATGTGGGATTCTAATTTGGAAAAATGATACAGCAATGTAGTGAAATCACAACAGAAGCACAATATAGCAATTGCAATGTACAGTTGAATCACAACACAAATATGATTCCTATTACCAGCCTAGATGTTCACTGTCACGATGCTGGGTGTCCCCAGTTGCCGGAAAGGAATACATGGGTTGAAGCCAGGCCGAACCACATATACACTTCCCTCATGTAGGTCTAGCTGGCTCGAGGTAGGTAGTACTTTCTATTGATTATTTTAGAGAAGGCCATTTACATTTACTCGACTGATTCAGCTGTTTATCTACAGCAAAGACCACCCTCCAGTCCCCTTGGAGTTGGGGTAAGTTCAGCATCCTCTGCGATAGCTGTGGTCACTTCCTACATTCCTTTCTGAGCTTCTTGAGCACATCATACTTGCCTGTCTTCTCCGAGTCTTCTTCCATTGTAGGGACTCACTGGTCGGTCACAGCTTTTTGCCTTTCCAATCCCAGTAGTAAACGTGAATTATATTTTCTCTATAACCCTGAAAAAAGTTTTTGTGTCCCTCTGAAATGACAGGAGCAATGCTGCATGGTTTGGGTAGGCCTTTATTTAGGAAAGCATTCCTGATTTAGAACCTTAGTTTGAAGTACATGTTTAAGTGCTTTATTGTGTTTAACCTATGTTGTGTTTATGCTGAGGATCAAAGTGCTTAACAGCTTTACAAAAGCTGTTTTGGCGTGTGCCACGCACAAGCATTATCACAGGCATTCAGGAAGCAAGAGTTGCCATAATCTTAAGTGAAGCACAATGACAAGATAAACATCAAAATAATCCTTTTCAACTGTTTCTGTCACCTATTGTTTTGGCCACTTAAGTATTTTGGATTATTTTTTTTCTTCTCTAAATAGGTAGGCACACATATTACTGCATTTAGCCCAGAAATGCAAACTCATCATGTTTTCATTTTGCTGAAAGGAGACTAAAATAAAAGTCTGTCCTATATATTTGTAGTATCTTCATGGGTATGCATAGAACTTAGCAGATTCCTTAGTATTTATTCACTGTTTCCTGAGATTTACTCTGTGTGCTACCAATTGAAAATGGTTGCTTGTTTTACTAAAACTCCATTTTGTGATTAAATCTACAGGCCAGTCTGCAAGTCACTCAAGACTCACCTCGAATGTGAGCGATAGGAAGGAGCTCTCTGCAGCCCAGCTTTCCAAGTTGCCTCTGGAATCGCAGATAGAGGAGCTGAGCACAAGGTATGGTTTCCCTTCCTCCATGCTGTGTTACTCGCAAGAGCTAAAATTCATTGCTGTCCTCTTAGCAGTGATATTACCTGCACCCGCTCCTCAGAAGACAAAATCTTGCAAACTCTGTAGAAATCACAGATCCTCTGGTTTGAGCTTGTCTATGTCACTCTTACACAAATTTCCTAATAATTATACAGATACCCAGAAATGTTAAGCTAACGTAAATGTTAAGCAACACAAAACACGTGCAAGGAAGACACCTTTTTTTTTTTCTTTCCTTATGCATTGATTGCAAACTTACTAGTGAAAATAAAATTATAATCTTTAACAAAACAGATCTGAAAAGTATCTTGGTCATCTAATACTCTTTTCTATCTCAAAGAGAGAAGGAACAAGTGTTAAGTCTGCTCATTCTCACGCCTGTCATAAAATTACCAGAGAGCATGTGTTTCAGTGTTTTCTTCCCCAGAGCTGTTCTAATTTGCTTTGAAGCTCCACAGCTCACATGAAAGTTTTCCTTTTGTTTCCTCATAGGCTTGTGATCCAGCTGGATGAGAACGAAGCTCTGAAGGCCGCTTTGGAGACTACTGTGAGAAAGAAAGAGGAAGACTTTAAACTGTATCAAGACACAATGGACCAAGTGAAGGATATCTTTTTACAGGCCATTCGGCAGCAGAAACAAGAGAAGAGTTAAGCAAGATATTCAGAGTCCTTTGGACTGCAAAGCAGGGAGAGAGCCCAGGCATCGTGCCCATGAATTGAAATGCAGTGGCAGTGCCGTTTTGCAGCCTTGGATCATGTCATTTCTTTAGCATTTGCAGAAGAGGATGAGAAATGGAGATGAAATACAAAAAGAGTGAAGGTTTTGCATGTCAGCAAATTCTGTCTGTACGAGTTAGCCAGCAGCTGGCTCTCAGACTGCACATGCCATAAGTTGGTGCAGTTTAGGAAGCTGCAATTCTGCAGTGTGATTTTGGGCAAAACCTCCCTAGTTTCAATAGAATTTTCCTCAAGAGGCCTCGATATTCAAGATGCTGCTGCCTTTATCAGCTCATGAAGGAATTTGCTATACAAAAGTTATGCCAGCCCCCTTCCAAAATCGTGCCAGGAACAAACCGAGTTCTGTTTTTATCAGCACACCGATACCTGTCTGTCTCAGGCTTTCTGTAGTACTTAAGTGCTGAGGGAGTGGATTAGCCTGGCCTGTGAATATCTGCAAGTGAACTCTGCGGGGGGGGGAGCTCCACTCACCATTCCGACCTGTTTCTTTGCTTGAACATATTGGCAGCAGAGTTTTCTGAAACTCGGTGGAGTTTCCACTGAAAAGGTAGACTGTGCAGATTGCCCCTGCAGTCAGTCAGACCCACCGTACGTTCAGCTCATTCCATGCGAAACTTGCCATCCAGGTTATGAATTCCCTATTCCTGGGTCTCTGCATTCATCCCTCAGGCAGGTCTTGTTCTCGCTAGGAAGAAATGCTAACAAAACACAGGCAGGTCCTCACTGCAGTAGTGGCGGGACTTTTGGAGATGCTGAAAACCCTTGCATCTCTGTCCTTTTCTCTTGCAGCATGGTGAGAACACCAAGCGCAAGCTAATAAGGCATTAGCATGCAGCCTGCCAGCAGAGAGCTAGCCTTGGGGATTAAAAGCAAATGGAGAGCTAGTCATTTTTGTATAGTGCTGCTTTGTTTCTCGGTTGAAAGTCTTGAAAGCTCTTCTTTTTCTGCGTTGCTTTGTCAGCCTCTTTTTGTGGCTGTGAAGTTTGTCAGACTTTAACCCCAGCCACCACCAGTGCAAAGTGGATTTGTGGACAGGCAAGCTGCTGCTCCCTTCCCCGGAACAGGGATTGCATCCTGACTCCACTTGCCCTGCGATAAGGCAGAGTGAAAAAGAGAGCAGAGCGGGAGTTACTCCAGATGCGGTGAGGGTGGTGTCATCCCTGTCTTTTTCCTGCTTAGGTTCAGAGATGTCTCTCTTCAAACCGCTCACGGAGTCCCTGATGGAGGAGGCCACTAGTAGAGAAGCAGCTCAGCTCCTGAGAGTTAACCCTCCCTGTACTTAAGAGCCCTGCTCCGCTCCCCCAGCACTGGCCTATAGCTCAGCAAAGCTGTCAGGTGTCTCTCTCCTGAAAAAAAAACGGGACCAAAACGGTTCATTGCCGAATTCCTCCTGCTCACCTTGCTGGTAGCATCAGAGGAAAAGGCATCTTGCAACCCGCAATCCTCTCCTCCCGACAACTCGAGGAATCGTAAATCCTTGCTCAAGAGACAGACAGAGTCTCACTCAAGTGAGCTGCGGTTTGTTTCTGTTCAACTCCATCTCCACGATTATGTAGCATGGGATAGAGTGAGCAGACCAAATTGATCAGCCCACCTCTGACAGATATTTTAAGGACCTGCGGTAGTGAGCGGATCCCTCTGAAAGGCTGCCTGAGCTGTGGCAGAGGTGTGGAGATTTTGCTATGCGGTGGCTGCTAAATGCAGGCTGGTAGCTTGCCGCTGGAGATTCTGATTTCGCTTACACAGAAGTGTGAATCAATAATATTTTCACTTAAGTACGGGAGAGGCAATCTGCCGTCCTTTCTAATACACAGTCAGCGTTTGTCTCCTGTCCCGTGATGAAGCAGTGAAGATCATACCACTCTCCAGCAAAATTCTTCCTGGGGTGGCTGTGAATCAACCCATGAAATGCAGATAAGAAACTGGGAGTGCTCTATGTTACAGAACACATATGGCTCGCTAGCACATGGTGCGAACCTCTTCTCAAGTGCTGCAACACTCATTTCTTTAAACATATGCTTGTTTGGGGTTGCACAGAAGCATTTTCTCTTTTTTTTTTTTTCTGCACAAACACACACACGCCACACACACACAAGCACGCCTTGACAAAGAAGGAACTAAGACACTATGAAATAGTTTGTCAAGAGAGCCCGTACCTGTAAGTAACTGTTTCTCATGGAAATGTGCGATCTGTCTCCTGTCACAGAGTAGTGGCAAGGTCTGAACACAAGCCAAATTGTCCAGATCTTCTCAATTTTCACCTTAGTTTTGAAATAAATTCCCTCTGCGCTTCCACAGAGTTGATCTGCCTTCGAATTCTCTGCTGCTGCAGACTCCTGCAGCAACTGATTCCCAGTTTTCAAGGTATGATACCGATTTTTCTTGCAGCGCATGTCGTTTTGTTGCTGAATGTAAGAAACCCTGACAGATCTTGGAAGCAGCAGCCCCACGTCCCCCAACCCATCACTCAGAATAAAAACAGTGAAAATATTTTTCTCACTGCCTGCGAAAACCCATACGCTGGTCCTCAGGCACAGAATCTCTCCAGCACGCTTGATGTGCTGTTTGAGCTACAACATTTCTTTTAGGGAGGTAGCTGAGCTTGATCTGAAACCTCCCCAACCCCCTGCTTTCCTTGGAAGTTTGTCCTTGTGGATAATTACCAGCCCGTTAAAATCCCATGCTTCAATTCTCATCTGAGTTTCTCTGGCTTCAGTTTGCAGCCAGTCATCGTTACGCTCTTCTTCACTAGATAAAAGCGGTGTGAGTGCCCAGCATTTCCTCGCTGGGACAGCCTTCATCCAGTGTAAAGCCATGTCACGGGCCGCTTTTGGGTAAGCTCTGAGTTTTTTCAGTCTCTCATTGTAGCTAATGGTGGTGACAAGCTAGCGGTGACAAGGCTCGGCATCGCTGGCACAGGCTGGTGGGTACAGTTAAACTGCGAAGAACAGCGTAAGGTTGATTTTGCTGCAAGTATTTAAGGCTACGGACACTCTGCGTTAGGATTTGGCCAGCTTTTAGCCAATGTATGCTAAGAATACGAGTCCTCCAAACACTTGGGCTGAGCCAAAGGTTGTCTCCTACCCTGGAGCTGGGCAGAGCACTTCCACGAAGCAGCCAGAAAGTGCCTGACGGATGCATCCGATTTTAAAAGTGCAGCTGAACTGCTGGGAATAAATGACCTTTGATGAATTGTCATCGTTTTCCTTTCGGCCTGTTGCAAGGCATCTACCTGTCAAGAGCGGACATCGCAAGAGTGCAGCTCTCCAAACTGGCCGTAACAAGAATTAAGTTGCATTAGCGTGGTTAAATATAGACAGTATCGACACAGGCGAGCTCTCCCTGCCCTGGGCTCTGCTCGGCCAAGTGGCAGAGGATCAGCCAGCAGGTCAAAGCCAATCCCACTGTCACGGCTCCAATTTAGAGGCGTAGATAGGGGCTGCGGGTGCCTTGCACCCTCCCCGGGGCTCCAAAGCAGGACAGAGGAGCGAGGAGGAGACAGATTTTCAGCCCTTCACGTGGGTGAAGTGGGGAGGAAGCTGGTGGCAAAGGGGAACTCAGCTGGAAACAGCTTTTCCAGTGTCTCCAGCAGCCGCAGCCAGCAGCTGCTACTGCCCTGCAAGCTGCAGCACGCTCACCCCATGCATGGCAAAAGGAATGAGGTTCGGCTTTAAATGGAAAAAACGCTCTAGCAGAGCCCCCATGCTCTAAATTAAGCCATGACCGAGCCAAGAGGGGTATTGGGTTTCTCCCCTCATCCTCTCCCCTCCGAGCCCAGTTCCGAGGTGGCTGCTCCCATGGGACAGGGTGGCCTCGCTCAACAAATGCCACCTCAATCCCCACGCGTCTCCACTTACAGCTCCAAAACCCATCTGCCGGCGGGGGTGGGGGGGAAGTCCTGGGCTTTAGAGCAGCTCGTTTGTCAGCAAGACTAGTTATCTGCAGGGCGCAGCGTGGCAGCGAGAGGATGGGGGGGGGGGTCATCCCACCGGGCCATTGAACTAATTGGGGCATTTTCTCAGGGAGGGGGCGGGG
>NW_008825616.1:2222576-2223540 GCF_000699105.1 Pygoscelis adeliae
CATCCCACCGTGCCATTGACCTAATTGGGGCATTTTCTCAGGAATGGGAGAGGATTGTGAGGAGAGGAGCTGAAGGCAGTCGGCTTTGACCTGACGCTGGGTTGTCTCTGCCAGGTGGTGGGACCCTTCTTCAGGGTCCTTCCCCAGGGCACCAGGAGGTCCTGGGACCTTTGATGGGGTTGGTGTGTGCCATGGGGGACAGGCAGAGCCATTCTGGGAGTGCTGAGAGGGGTCCTGGGGGTGACCTTGGATGGATGGATGGATGGATGGATGGATGGATGGATGGATGGGGCACACATCCCCCTCTCATGAGCCGTCCCGCTAGCAGGGTGAGGTCCTGGTGGGGGCGGCATGTTCCCAGTGACGTGTTTGCATGGGGAACCCGGTGGGGCAACCTAAGGTAGTATAAAACAACCCACGTGGGTTATTATAACCCTCTGTCTTTCCAGTTCACCCCATAAATGGCTTTCAACTAAAGGGGGGTAGATTTAGACTAGATATAAGGAAGAAATTTTTTTATGCTGAGGGTGGTGAAGCACTGGCACAGGTTGCCCAGAGAGGTGGTGGATGCCCCATCCCTGGAAACATTCCAGGTCAGGTTGGACAGGGCTCTGAGCAACCTGATCTAGTGGAAGATGTCCCTGCCCACGGCAGGGGGGTTGGACTAGATGACCTTTAGAGGTCCCCTCCAACCCAAACTATTCTATGATTCTATGATAAAGAGCTGCTCCAGCAGCAGGGAGACAGCAGCATAAGGCAGGAGTGAGCAGCCAGGAGGAGGGCTCCCCATCCTTTGATGTCCCCCTCAAACATCTCCAGTTTGTGCCGTGCCTCGCTGGGATGGAGCTGAGAGCCTTTCGTTGAACACCACCACCTTCCCACTCACTGTCTCGGACACTAAAGAGGGGCCTGGCCTCAGCTGGTGTGCCACAGGTTCTAGCAACCCGCATGGTGTTTGAAAAAA
>NW_008825616.1:2223907-2225315 GCF_000699105.1 Pygoscelis adeliae
AACCGATCATCGCCCCGAAACTCGCCGGATGCCAATGCCCAGGGAGAGCAGCGCGATGGGGCTGTGACCCTCCTGCCCTCTGGGACCCACTCCCCGGAGCCCCCCCCCCGGCAGCCCTCGCAAGACCCCCATCGCCTCCAGCCCCGTGGCCACACAGTGGGGCCCCTTGTGCCTCCAACGCAGCGGACGCTTGGAGAGAAGGATTTGGGGGCTGGTTTTGGTTTCTGCATGGGGCAGGACGGGGGTGAGTGGGTTTGGGAGCCAGGGAGGGTGACAGGGACCTGTCGGTCCCCTGGTGCCCCTTTGCTCGTTGCCTTCCTCTACCACCCTGCCACCGCAGCGAGCTGGTGTCCGTCTGCCCCCGCTGGCGGGGGGGACGGACGCGATTTTCCCTCCTGCTGAGGCTCCTTGACACATGGCCGTGGCTGGCCATAAACCCCTGCCCTCCACAGGCGCACGGAGCATGATGAATTGTGGCGCTGTGCTTATCTGCACCGATCTCTTAATTACTTCGCCTCTAAGCACCCAGTCAATCATGCCAAGGTCTGAAGAGCCGAAGTCCCCGGGCAGGAACCAAGCTGCGGCAGCAGGGTGAAGGCTGGGGCTCCAGGACATTCGAGGGGCAGGCAGCCGAATCCTGCCCGGCTGCTGCAAATTAAGGTGGCTCGTTAGGTGCTGAAAGTGTTGGCCACGGAGCCATCGCCAAGGCTCTCTATGGAAGGCCTCTCTCTGTGCACACCGAAGTAAAAACGCTGCTAAAAAGCCTTTTTGTTCGTGGCCAGTGCAACAGCAAAGCTGGGCTGACCCGAAGGGCGCCCATCCTGGAGATCCTCCCTCCTAAGCCCGGAACAGGACTCATCGCCCCCCAGAGCAGACAACCCGCAGAGGTATTTATAAAATCCAGGCTCGTCTGCCTTGTTTCTCTCCCCTGACCCTACAGGCAGCCCAGGAGATGCTCGGGGACGTCGGCCCCAGCGTGAGCTCTCCCCAAATCTCATAGGGGTTTGGTAGAACGAGCTTGGCGCAGGACGCGGAGACGAGCCTGACACGGCGTTGACTTGGTCTTGGCTGACCTGTATTTGCATACCCCACAAGAACGGAGACCACAACCCAACCCAGCCCCGTCCTATCCCCTGTTTTGGTTGCAGGTGCCAAAAGCTGAGAAGGAGACCCCGAAGGTGGGGGTAGAGATGGTTTGTAGACATGTTGCAACCTCCGAGCCCCGCGCCGATTTAAACACTGCCTGAGCCGGGGAGGAATTGCACCTTTTGGCTCCGTGCCTCAGTTTCCCCATCCCCATGCAATGATAGCTTGCCTCCCCTCCTGCACAAAGTGATGCCTCCCCCTCTCTTGCAGGGCTCAAAGCGGGGCACCGAGACACCCCTGGGAGGGAACCGGTCCCTGCGTG
>NW_008825616.1:2226726-2242181 GCF_000699105.1 Pygoscelis adeliae
TTGAGCAGCTGCCGGACACGCAGCGGGCAGGCTGCAGAGCTGCGGGCGGGCTGAAAGGCACGTCGCGCCGGGGTTAATTAGCTTTGGCAGGAGTAATTAGCCCAGGGCTAATTGCGGGGCTGAACGTCAGCATCCCCCGAGCCCTTGCCGATGCCGGTATCCAATTAGGAATTAGGGGGGAACATCAGAGACGCGCTGGAGGAACCCCATCCCGGGCGGCTGGCGTCCCGGGGCATCTCTGAACACTGGGGATGGACGCAACTTGCTGGGAAGAGCCCTTTATGGGGACCACCCGGCTGAGCTGCCCCCAAAGCCTGGCTCCTGGCTGGGTTTTGCAGCAGGACTCAGCAGCAGCCTGGCTCCCCACACCTGAGTTGTGTCCCGGGGTTCAGCCCCAGCTGATACCATCTTCTTCTCTTCAGCTACCAGCCTTCAAGCAAGCCCACAAAGCAGAGCTGCTGAGGACCGGCACCAATTTAGGGTGTCTGAGGGGTAGGAGGGCAGTTGAACCCTCACCCCTGGGTTTTTTTTTCCCCTCTCCTTCTCCCCTTTCCCAGATCTGGATCCCCTGCACCGGCTGGGGCGGTAACCTGCCACCATGGGGGTTAAAACGATGCTCCCCAGCTACGAACTGGGGTTCTACGCTCTCGCCGTGACATCCGCTGTGGTGTACAGCAGCAGCGGGATCTTCGAAGCATCCAGAGGTAATGCTCCCCATCGCATCCCCCCGGAGGGGGCCCTGGGAGGGAGGATGGATGTAACGTGGCTGCTTTTACAGCTGTCGATACCAGCAGCAGATCCCTGGCTTTAATCTTTGCAGAGAACAGATTGGGAATCCTTTGCAAGGTTCAGAAAGGATTTTTGCCTTTTTGCCTCGTTGCCCTTGTCCCCATTTCCATGGCTCAGAGCAAGAGGCTGTGGCATGGCACAGCTCTCCAGCCGGTGCCCGGGACAGGCAACCACCCTGCCTACAAGAGGCTGGTTCCCAATTTTTTTGTCTGGAAGCCAAAAAACCTGAAAATCTCGTGGGATCAGCCGGGGGGTCCCTGGGATGTGCACTGCAAAAAGGCTTTGCTGGAAATTCTTGCAGAAACGGTTGAGGTACCTGACTCCTGTGGTTGTCCATGGGAATTAGGCACTTTTGGGACGGGGCGTTTGAGCCCTGATGGCTCATCATCGCGGTGAGGAAGGCTCCCTGCCTTGCCAAAACCTGGGCCCCATTTCCCAGAGCTGTTCCTCTCCCCGTAACTCTGGTTCTTTTGCAGACAGCATGAACAGAAAGGCCTTTCGGGACGGCATAAAGCCGGGCTGGCACTACTTCGGCAGGAAGATGGTAAGTGGAGGAAGGACTCAGTCTTTTCTAGCTACCAGCGACATGATTGGCGCTGACCCCTGGAGAAGCAGAGCTGGTTTTTCTGCTGCTGACACACTTTTGCAAAGTCCACGTGACTTGTATTTTCCTCCCTAGAGAACTAGTCAGGAAAATCATCAGCCCTGCAGCGCCGTGGATGCTCTTCTTTGTGTGCACCGAGATGAGCAACCTCTGCACATCTCTCCTGGGGTTTTATGACCAAGCTAAAGTGCTCGGGAGCCCTTGGGTGGAAAAGGGGAAGAAAAGGCTTTGAAAGTTGTGTGGTTTCCCCTCCAGACGGGTGTCGGGGTGGGGTGTGAGGGCTGGGGGCAGTAAGGCACCCGGTGCTGCTCCCGCAGGACGTGGCTGATTTCGAGTGGATGATGTGGTTCACCTCGTTCAGGAATGTCATCATCTTCGCCCTCTCAGGACATGTCCTCTTCGGCAAGATCTGCTCCATGACGGTGCCACAGGTGAGCCAGGGACAGGGTGGGATGGATTTGAAAGCACCAGGGTGACCTGGGATCTGTGAAGGGCGCTTGAGGGATGTTCTAGGATAGGGGGAGCAGGGCTGGGGCTTTCACCAAGCTGACAACAGGTCGGGGCCGCTCTCTTCTCGCAGCACCGGGCTGTGGTGTACATGCTGTATGGGGTCCTGGCCGTGCTGGGCAGCATGGGGCTTGTCTACCTGATGATCATCCTCTCCCACTGCCTTGTCCTCTACTCCGTTGCGCTGGCCAAGCAGAAGTGGCTCTGCTATGTGGCCGGGCTTTGCTGTCTTGCCTCCTTCAAGGTGGAGCCATTCAGCTCCTGGCAGGTAGGTGCTGTCTCGGACTACCCATCTGCCTCATTTCCAGCCCACTTGTGTCCCTCTCCTTGGGTTTATCTCCAGGGAGGGCTCCTGGGGCACCCCCAAACCCTGGTCACTTCTCCTGGCTATGTCAGAGCTCCCACAGGATTTGAGAGGGAGGGGACTCTTGTGCTGCTGAGCTTGGGAATAATCCCACAGGGGCTACGTTGTGTTTTGGTGGCTTCATGCTGGGCCAGAGCTCAGGACACCCAAGTCCTTCTTGCTGCTCAGGCAACTGCTTGTCAGCCAGGCCAGACGTGTTCCTGCCCCATGCCTCAGTTTCCCCACCTGTAACACAGTGCTTGGATGGGTTCAGTGATGCCTATGCCTATCTCCTAGGTCTCTGCCCAGTTAAGGCTTTCTCTCACTGGTGGGTGGAGAGAAGCCCAGGAAGGACCTTATAAAGCTATTCAGTCCCTCTGAAGGACAGTGCTGCCTGTCCTTGCCTGCTACTTAGCTCCTGAAAGGCATTCCCCTCTCTCCATCAGGCTTGTGCTGGCTTTCCTTCACCTCCTGGGGAAGGTTATGTCCCTGTGACAGAGTAACATTCCCACCCCAGACCAAAACCTGCATGGCCCCTAGCTGCTTGGTGAAGACATGGCCAAGAGGATCTACCACTTCCCGGCTCCTCTGGGATGCAGGAGCCAGCTAGGAAATCGAGCCCCAGTTTTCTCCTTCCAACAGCAAGGCTCACTAGCTCCAGGGACAATTGGAGCTTCGCCTACTGCCCTGAGAGTGATGTCCTCCACAAAGCAAGGGAGCACAGAAGTGGCACCACATTCCTGGTGGTAACTCTTTGTTTCTCCTCCAGAGCGGGTTTGTAACAGGAGCTTTTGATCTTCAAGACATCCTCTTCTATGGAGGAAGCAGCTTCACCATCATGCGCTGCATGAGCTTTGCACTTGAGAGCTCTGAGAGGAAAGAGGGCATCTACTCTATCTTCGACCTCCTCAAGTACAACTTCTACCTCCCCTTCTTCTTCTTTGGGCCTGTCATGACGTTTGACCAGTTCCATGCCCAGGTGAGTGCTCCTGAGGCCGGGCTGGAGGAGGACTTCTCCCTGTATTTATTTGCTTGGATTTAATGCCTACAAAAACCCACTGTCTGCCACTGTGAAGGTGCAAACAGTTGTAGAGCTCCTCATGGTCATGTAAGGTCTGTGGCCATAGTCTGGGCTGTGCAACGATGCCATGATTTTTGGGGGGAAGGGCATAAACTGATGGGTTTTTAACCTTCCCTTTTGGGTTTTTGGCCATTTCCACTGATTAATACAGGAGGGAAGACATCACTGTGGTGAAAACACCATGCTGGGATGGGGAGCGGAGGGTTCAGCCCATGTCCTTGCTCACTGGGCACCTGCACTGCTCAGTGCCTCGGTTTCCACGCACCGTCACCCCAGCAGCTCCATGCTGCCCCACTGTGCGGTGCTGGGAGACCACGGTGAGAGCCAGACATGCGGTGCTCATCCATGGGACCTCTGCATGCTGGTGGCTGTGAGAGCAAGGGAAGTCTCACGTTCCCATCCATCTGGTTCACCCAAGGAGCATGAATTTCTGGAGATGGTCTGTGTTTCTTCAGATGAAGTTATTTCTCTAGAAATAAGTAAGATTGGGTGGAAGGCTGTGTTCCAGCAACCAGGGGCTTCCTCTGTTCCCCATGAAATACCCTTGTGCCCCAAGTCTTTGCCTGTATTGCACACAACCAAGGGGACTTTTTGAAAAGCAGACTCCAAACAGCACTGGAAAACTTCAGCAGAAGCCTGGGCTGGGACCAGCCGAGCTCCGGGGCTGTTTCACATCCAAAGATCAAGGAAAACGGCAGTGCTCTCTCCCTCCTCGCTCCTTCCATCGCAACGTCCTTTTACACCAATGATCAGCCGTGGTCATCAAAGCAGACTGGTACTGCTTGCTAAGGGAGGGACCTCATGCTTGGTCAGCAATGGTGCTGGGGAGGATCGCTGCCACCCCTTTGTTTCCTTTTAAAGAAGAACAGCTACATTGAATTTTTGGACCCCAGTTGACATCTGGGTGCAAGAGCATTTGGAAAAAAACATTTGTGAATTCAGAAGAAAAAACAGCCCAGGGCAGGGGAGAGCAGCCAGAGCCTCCCTGGTGAGGAGGAGACCAAAGACCCACCCAGCCCAGCACCTTCTCTCCAACGTCGGGCTGGTGGTGGTTGCCTAAGAAAGGGTCTGCACTGGTCTTGTTTCCTCCAGTGAGCAGGACGAGCCCTGATCCAAGTCCTACTTCTGGGTCATTAACAACCTCATACTGCATGCTGAAAGGTTGAGAGTGCAGGATTGAGATCCCTTGGGTCTTGCAGGAACTATTTAAAAGGACTTTTATAGCATTTGACCCTGAGGACCATAAGGTCAGCTCTGGTGTCTCCCATGGGGGATGCTCATGGTGCATTGAGTCCACCAGCAGTCCGTTCTCAGCGGACGAGCACCAGGGACATCAGGCCCCAGCTGGGCTCTTCTCTCCAGGCTGCTGGAAGAAATGTTTCATCCTAAGACACAACTGGAAAGATGAAGCCTTATCTGTCGGGTTGAAGTCGAGGCGAGCATGGCTCCAGCAGCCCCACTGTCCAAGCCCCTCCGGAGGGGGTGCAGTGCCCTGGGGTGCCCTCGTAACCCCATGTTCCTCTTCAATCCCCGGTTTCCATCAGTCTTTCCTATGAGATGGGCAGCCCTGGCTTCTTCTAACGCCGCAGTCAGGTATCTATAAATCAGGGCATTAAACCGCTGGTGTCTCCAAGACCTGAACTCCCACCACCCCTACAAGACTTGATCTGGAGGGTCCTGTTCTTTTTGCACAGCCCCAAACCATGATGTTTATAGCCACTTAATGAGCAACCCTCCCCCCCTGCCTCTGTTACTTAAAAGTCTTACATCAAAGGCACAGGGAGTAAGTCCTCAACCCCTTTCCCATGCCCCAGCCAGGGGTCCTGTCTTGGCCTGGCCACCACTGCCATCTCCTGGCTAGATGCCCCCCTGCACTGCTGGAGCTGCAGCTAATTGCAGAGGTGAATTCCTAATTGCCTAACAGCAATTATGGGTGCAGGCAGATGGAGTCCCTTCCTCAGGGTGGGGCATATGGCCCAGGTAGGGAACAGATCTATCTCTTTGGCTCCTACTGGTGTTATGTCCTGGTGGAACCCTTGCAACCCCATGTGTGATGGGAACTCATCTGTACCAGGGCTTGGCCAGCCCTATTTGAGCTGAAAAGCATCTTCCTTACTAGGATCAAGGGAACAAATTCACTTCTGTGGGGCTGGAAGTGCGGGGGACGCAGCCCTGATCCCAAGGGGATGGTGGCAGAGTGCTGCCACCGCATGCAGACATGAGGATGAGAGGAAATGGCTTCAAGTTGTGCCAGGGGAGGTTTAGATTGGATATTAGGAAAAATTTCTTCACCGAAAGGGTTGTCAAGCATTGGAACAGGTTGCCCAGGGAAGTGGTGGAGTCACCATCCCTGGAGGTATTTAAAAGGCGTGTAGACGTGGCCCTTAGGGACGTGGTTTAGTGGTGGACTTGGCAGTGTTAGGTTAATGGTTGGACTTGATGATCTTAAAGGTCCTTTCTAACCTAAATGATTCTATGAAAGGGGGGGTCGGGGTCTGTGTCCTCCCACACATCTCCATGCCAGAGCCTGTCCTCCCCTGGCTTGTCCTCCAGCTCAGGGCCCAGCAGCCTCTTTGTATCCTTAAAGCACTTGGCATATAACAGAAATGAAAAAATCCAGCAAAGGCTTTAATTCTCAGGAATCATCTGGATTTGACGATGGGGCTGGTGCAGCAGCCTGCAGATTATGTTGGGAGAGTTCCCACCTCTTGCAGGGAATAAAGGGAAAGTAATAAACATAAGAGGATTTTGAGTACAGCAGCAATTTTTTACAGCGAGGAGGAAGCAAGGACATCATTCTGCCCAGTGTAATCCTGAAAGCTTGCTCTGATGATTTTTATATTACAATGGCCAGAGACATGACAGCTCCTGGAGGCAAAGCCCAGACCCTGTTTGTACAAGACGCAGCAGAGACGAAATCACCATCGATCAGGTCCCAACCAATTCAGGATGGCCCCTCAAGCAGCTCTCCCTCTCATTTACAGCAGGTGTCTGCAGTAGAAGCGCCAGAGACCATCAGTCATCCTCCTTCTCTTCCCAAATGACCCTGGCCAAAAAAATGCACCTGGCCCTGGCAGAGCTGTCAGATGGGATTCCAGCCCTTCTCCCAACCTCTCCTGAGCGTGCAGATGTCCTTCCCTACAGGCTGTGGCATCCTGTAGATGTGATGGGTATGGGCATCTGCTCCCCCTTAGTGACCTGCACCAGGGGCCACCCTTAAGCAAAGTTGACTTTCTGAACATGTCCCTGCAGAAAGAGCATAAAACCCAGCTCCTTGGTCGGTACGGTTTTCACCCCACCTAGGGTACGTACAGCCAGACCTGTCACTGCTGTGTCACGCTATGTGCCTGCTCTGCTGGAAACCCCGGTGGTGGGAAGAGCCTTTGCTAGGAGGGTGATCCAGGAGGCACATTGCTGCCATGCTCAGCACTGAGGCGGGGGTGTTGGAGGGGTGCTGTGGGTGGGACATGTCCTGCTCCCTGTGGATGTGTTCATGTGAGCTAGTCCCTCGGGTCTTCCTGAATCAGTGGAGATTTCAGCCGTGTAGTCTGTGATGTGATTTCTAAAGGACAGCGTTGCGTTTGGACCTTGAAAGTTTCTCCGGATGGAGGAACGTGCTGCCCATCCTGTCTCTCAGCTCAGCCCTTTCCTGGTTTGCCGTCCCGGCAGGTGAGCACCCGAGAGCTGAGACGCAAAGATGACGAGATGAGGAACATCCGGGTCCATGCCCTCCTCCATGTGGGGGCCATCATCGCTGTGGATATCTTCTTCCACTTTTTCTACATCCTCACCCTCCCTTCTGACCTGAAGTTCGTGAACCGCCTCTCGGACTGGTCCTTGGGTGAGTGGCCATGCTTGGACACGCTCACACCTGTACTCAGCTTCAAGGCAGTGGCCTTGAAGATCTCCATCCATCTCCATTGAGATGTCCATCGTCAATGTCTATGTTGGACAGTTTTGGGTAAAGCCCCCCTTCTTCCCATTGACAATGCGCAGAGCTGGGGTCTGCCAGATGGCATTGGTTTGACACCTTCGTAGGGTCCTGGAGTAAATTGTTTGGCTTGGGGTTTAAGAGGCTGAATACCAAGCCGTTCCCATTGCCTTTGTCTGGACTGGAAGGGAGCTCAGAACCTCCAAAAATCAACCCCGTGCTGTTGCAAGAGGCACATTGGTATCTCAGATGCCTTCACAGGTGGCTGCCCATTATGGGTGTTTGTGAGCCACTGAAATGGCCACAGGGCGTAGGTAGTACAGAGAGCAGCTCAGGGTAGTTGTAGCTGCTGTTTTCAACTACCTAAAGGAGGGTTGTAGAGAAGGTGAACTCTTCCTGGAGGCTGGCAGGGAAGAAGCAGGACGCAGCAAACAAGGTGCAGCAAGGTAAAGTCGGATTGCATGTAAGGATTTTTTTTTTTTTTTCTTAGAGCAGTCAAACATTGAAACAGGGGCCCAGAGGGGTTATAGATTCTCCAAAAATAGAGATATTCAACGCTTAAATGGACAAGGTCCAGAGCAACCTGATCTCCATTTGACATTGGCTGTGCTCTGAGCAGGGCTGGACTAGGGACCTCCAGAAGCCAAACTCCTGGGATGAGTAGTGGTAGCAGCGCTGGCATTCAGCTGGCAGCTGGATGGAGGATTTCAGCTGGCCAAATACATGTCTGATGGCAGCATTTGAGACGCCATAAGGTATCTGACATCCACATGGGGCTGGCACAGGGCAAACAGGGGCTGGAGAAGCCCCATGTCTCTCCAGAGTAGCAGCTGGTGGCCAGGAGAAAATCCTAATGCAGCTAGAATGGCACTAGCATTGATTTAGGGTGTCCTAAGAGAGTTGGGTGGACTGACCAAGCATGTGCGTTACTCCAGAGGGAGCTGAGCTCTTCTGCAGGCTCTGCTGACTGTATCACAACCAGCTCTGCCTTGTCCACGGTGGGAGCTCAGGCATGACTCACATCGAGGCAGTGTGTGGCCCTTAATCTGTGAGCTGAATCCCAACAAGACAGAGACATTTTAACTTCTGTTTGCATAGGAATTAGAAATCTTTGGTGTTTTTTATTGCAATAGACATGCTGCCGTGGGACGTGATGTCCCCCAAAGTCCTGAAGGAGATACATCCCGTGCCCCTCTTCACGTTTTTGACTCTCATTTTTGCTCCAGCTGGCTTGGCCTACTCCAATTTGGTGTATGACTGGGTGAAAGCTGCTGTCATGTTTGGGGTCATCAACACCGTCGCCAGACTGGACCACTTGGACCCACCCCAGCCCCCAAAATGCATCACCATGCTCTACGTCTTCGCAGAAACGTGAGTACCCCACGTGCATCGATGAAGAGAGACAGCATGTTTGACCTGAATGAAATGTGCATGGTGGGGGAGGAGGTCTGGGCTGTTCTTCTGAGCAGCTGGCCTGTAAGTTGGAGACTACCTACGTTGAATAGTCTATACTGAACCTATAGTCTAGACCTGGCCATATCCCAGGGAAATATTCTTGGGCAGGAAGCAATGGATAAGATTAGGTTACGACCACATCGGTAGCGGGACCTGTCCAAGGAAGGAGCATGGAGAACTGCTGTGAACAAGGTTCAAGTATTACCTCACCAGGGGACCGGGCGCCTTCTATGGCTGACTGCTGCGTGGAAGGGTGCCATTACACTGCGTGTTTTAACATGCTTTTTATCATCTGCATTGTAGGCATTTTGACAGAGGGATTAATGACTGGCTGTGCAAGTAAGTGTCTAATCAACCATCTCTAGTCTGGTTCAGGGTCTTCTCTTTCATCACATAGCAATGAAGCATTAAATGCTGTTCATCCCAAAGCTGAGGTGTCCTCTCTTCTGGGTGAATCCCACTATGGCATGAAGTCATATTTGGTCTGTTTATCCATAAGACCATTGAATTAATCACCACAAAATGCAACAGCCCCCCCCTCAAAGTTGGGAATAAGAGTCCTGTCCCAGAAAACCCTTTAAGTCTGGTGGGTTTGGCGTTCCCTCAAGGGAGGAAGAGTCAGGTTCATATTCCACCAAGAGGAAAGGGGAATTGAGCTCAGGTCTCCCGTACCCTGGGTAATAAGGGTGACCTGAGCTCCATCTACATCTCCCTCGGCCCTTCAGCTCTCTTCAGCCATGAGTACACACCAGCAAACCTGTACTGACGGTAGTGGCTTCTCTGTGCTGAAATCCTGTGCACCAGCAAGCATGCACCATGCAGCTCTATGGATCCCCGCGTATTATCAACCCTTTACCTGCAAGAGGGAGAAAGGGTGGTATTTTGTCCTTAAGGAGCTATAGGTTTGTGAGGAAAACAAGCCACGTGTAGCTGGACTGTAGCAAAAATCAGTTTATTGCTAGAATGTGTCAGATAAAACATCCTTCCCAGTGGGCAAGCGTGGGAGAAGGGACTCCAGAGGGCTCTCCTTGACTACGGGGAGCACCGACCACTTTCCTTGGCTGTTAGGTACGTGTATGACCACATTGGAGAGAACCATGACAACATCATGAAGGAGCTTATGGCCACCATCGCCACCTTTGCGGTCACCACCCTGTGGCTGGGGCCCTGTGAGATCGTTTACATCTGGTCTGTCTTCAACTGCTTTGGCCTCAACTTTGAGCTCTGGGTGCAGAAGTTCTTCCAGCAGGAGCCCTTTGCCAAACTGGAGGTGAGGAGTTGGGCTGCAAATGGATGGGGGAAGATCAATGGGTCTGGGGCCAAACTTTGCTGCTGGAAAACGTCCTTGACTGTACAGAGCTCAAACTTGTTTATACAAGTCAGATCCATTTTCAGCTGAGACTGAAGAGCAACATCCCTGATGATGCCGTGCAGCTCCATGTCCAAGCCTCCTGCCTGGAGACCTGAAGATCTCTCCTGTGACCTTTAGCATCCTTGTGATCAGCTACTCAGCTGTGCAAGGGAAGCGCAGTCCTGGTGCTCTGATCCCTTTACCCACCCAGAGCAAATTCTCACCTGCCCCTATGATGCTTTATGGGAAATTTAGGTTGGGGGTGGGGCTTTCAGAGGGAAAATGGATGTCCAAGAGAACCAGGAATGCAGCCCCAACGAGGCGTCAAAGTGCTACAGATGGACACAAAATCTGAAGTCTGTCCACGGGGAAATGTTTATACATTTCCATATGGAAATCATTTGTTCCTCTTGTTCCGCAAAACATCTTGGCATTCTGAGTGTTTTTGATCTGATTTCTGATAAAAGCAAATGTTTAGGTACTAGAATGAATTCTTTTCCAACCACTCCAAAGCTTAGTGCCCTGTCTCTGTTTGGGACCAAGGTGCCTCGGGGACATGTTGGAAGAAAAACTTAGGAAACTCCAGCCTGGAAACAATTATGTTCCTTATGTGTTTTGCCAACCTAAAGTCTGGAGGTCCCAAACAGGTTCAGTAAAGACCCCTTTTGAATAAAAACTTCAGAGAGCAATCCTCCCGTTTGCTCTCCTTGTTGAACTTCTAATCAGATTATAGCACTCGCGGGCAGTGAAATCTCCTTCCTTGTGGCATCGCAATTCTCAGCACTCAGTGGCCTGGGGATTCATCGTGCTCTTTGAAGATTGCTATGAACCGCTTTCCCGCTCCTCTCGCAGCAGCTGCTCCTGAGGATTATGTGCCAGTGACAATTTCACTCTGCTGCTGTCACTAGTTTTCAGCGCTCTCTCTTTTTTTTTTTTCTTTTTTTTTTTTTTTTTTTAATTCCTAGGAAACAATTTCTACCAGGAGCTGGGAGTGATTTGCACATAGGGCTAATAATAATCCTGGTATACAACAGCATTCATCTGCCTTGAGGAATGGCTTACCCAAGGCAACAGATGAAGAAAACAGTACTCAGCCATTACAATTAGCATGAAATGGTGTATAACATCTTGCCCCTACCCACGGGACCTTGAAACACCAGTCCAGAGTCCCAAATGCATCTGAGTCCAGCAGCAGAGCAGAAGTTTTACCTTGTTCTTATGTTTCTTCATCCCAGAGACAATAAAGGCTGCTCCAATTTTTGCCTACCCCTCCGCGATCCCAGCTGGAGTTTGGGTGGAGTTGGACCAATCCATCCCCTTTCCTTACAGCCCCATTTTTCCTCACTCTCTTCTTCTCTCCCCTCCACAGGCCAAAATGTCAGCGGCCATGTCTCGGCGGATTAGGGCAGTTTTTGGGGCGGCAAATTTCTGGGCCATCGTCCTCTACAATATCCTAGCCCTCAACAGCCTGGAGTTTGCACTGCTGGTCACCAAGAGACTCCTTCTGACGGGTAAGATGCTACCAGCCTTCCCCATTGAGACACCCTTGTCTTGATGGGGGGACACTGGTAGTGGAGCTGAGGACTGGGACTTCCAAGTCCTCTTGATGGTCTGGCCATTGGCTTGTTACGTGGCTGCTCCCAATGTGCTTAATTATTAATTAAAAGGTGCAGGAAGCTGTTTCTTAGCTCCCATCCTTCTCGTGTGAGCTTTCTGGGGTATGAGCTGCCTTCCAGGTGTGCTTGTACAGCTCCTAGCACAGCCTGACACTGTGATTTAGACTCCTTGCAGCAACACAAAGGTCATATTCACCCTACCAAGATGGGCTGTGAAATGGTCCACTTGCTGGAGAAAGGGATTTACTTGCCCTACCTCATCTCCTTTTCCTTTAGCAGTTACCTCTGCGTCAACCTGAAGGTGACAGATACAAATCCTCGTCCTAGGCTCCTAATGAACAGTCTTATCTGTACATTTCTAATCAGTGGATGGTGGCCCTATTTTGAAGTCTTCTTGAGCGGCCCAGGGTATAAATAGCCATCGGGAGCCCGCGGCCTCCAGCCCTCTCTGGGACGGGGCTGGCGTAGGAAATGGATAATGTGACGCTCCGGGCTCAGTGTGCCAGAAGTGCCTGCCCGCTGAGCTAGCTGGCTTTTGCTGGTTGCATTATTCATTTCGGAGTTCCTGTTTTAGCAGGTACAGAGCCTGTGTCTCCCCGCTGCTGTGGATACCAGATGCGTGGTTACAAATGCCGTCAGACCCTTCCTAAGTGGAAGGAGAGCTGCCGGCTCTCAGTCACTTACCCAGGTGACAAAAACATGTGTTTCCTGGGCATGCACTGTGTCCCCACTGGGTATGGGGACAAGGCTGGGGTTGATCCTCAGCGTCAGTGGGGCACAAACCTTCCAGAAGGTCACAGTGCTGAACAACAATGGACGCGGGTAGGTTGAATGGGCAGAAAGTCAACCACCAAGTCTGAACTTGGGGGCAGAAGGAGTTTTGGAGGTAAGGGAGTGCTCAAAGCCACTCCAGCATATTCCCACATTAACCGCGGTCCATGATGCTTTGGTGGGCTCAGGCGCCGCTTCATCTAAAATCTGATCCTGGGAATTTCTCTCTTCTCTCAGTGAAGCTGTAGGGCTGGATGCACAATGGGAAATGTCGTTGGCCATCATGAACTTGTGGGACCTCCCAAACCTACCTGAGAGGCAGCAGTGCTGGAGAAGAGCTGGCCTCATTAGGCAAGCAGCTACACCACGATGACCATGTCTCCCTCCATCTTCTAGGTTTCCCTGTCAGCACCTTGTCCATCTGGTTTATCACATACTGCGGAGTGCAGCTGATCAAAGAGCGTGAGCGCATCCTGGCCATCGAGGAGGAGAAGTGTGACAAAGCAAAGGTGGAGTAGAGGGAGGCATCGGCAGGCTTGTCCCAAAGCCTCCTCTCCCCTCCAGCCCCTGCTGCCGGGTCAGCCACTGGCCAGGGCTCTCCAAGCACTCCCGATAATCGACTGCTGTAGCTCACCCATGTAGAAGTCACCTGGAAGGCGCAGGTCACCCCCTTGCTGCAGGAAAGATTTTCTATAAGACACAGTGGGCGTTTCTCAGGCTCCCCATGCATGGCAGACTGCTGAGGTAGGCTCCCAGGACATTTCTTTAATGCCAGCAAGAGCCATCCCCATCATTTTTCTGACCTTCTGACATTGTGCAGGCCTAGAGATTTCATCCCCTGCTTCCCATAACGCTCGGTCCACCAGCACTCAGCTCTCCCACAGGACCTGTAGCCCATGTCTCCCAGAGGAGACTCTCCACATCCCACGGATGGAGGTCTTAGGGTGGGCCAGACACACAGCTATGAGAAAGGGATTAGCTGGAGCTGAGCCTGCTCTGGGCAGACCATCTCCAGGTTGCTTCCAGCCCAAGCATCCCATGTTTCTTTCACTACAAGAAATGGTTAGCATCCACTGTCAAGTGTTCAGTACCTACGGTTATGCAGTAAGGACTGTGAAATGGCTCAGCACGATCTATACCTACCAAGAGGCTAATAAATAAATAGTACCGTCTCTATAGCAAGGGGAGGGACCAGGAACGGCACATTGAAGGGTAATTAACTTCCCACCGCTGTCAGTGGGTGCAGAGTGGTGGCTGTTACGATCTCTGCAAAACAGGTCCCTTCAGTGCTCAATGTCTTGAAAAAAAATTATTTCGTGCCAACATCAGGCATAGTTAATTGAGAGTGCGGGAGCCACACCTGCTTCACAGCCATCGCGCGTCATGTACAGGTCGCCCGGGCATGCTGAAGAAACACAACACGTGGCTCACAACTGCTTGGTCCCTGGGCCCCAGCTCAGACCCAAAGGGCCCTCCACTGCTGGGTCTGAGACCGATGTGGCCACCGTGACCATCCTGCTGTGATACGTGTCCTGGCACTCGAACCAAATCCCACTTGCATTTTTTACACGCCATGGACAAAGGTTTAAGCTCACATTCCTGCCCATGGCTGAGGAACAGAAGATGCTATAGCCAACTCTTGCTCATCTCCAGCCATCCATCCCTTTACTCAACTGACTTCGGTGCACACAGCCTAAGCCCATGACTGCGTGGCTGAATGAGCACACACACATATGTACAACCAAAGGAGAAAGACCCTGAATGAAGAGCAGTGATTTGGGACTCAGTGGCGGAGGGGAGGCCCATGATAGACTCCTCGGAGAAGTAGACTTTGGGACACTACATAGTGAATGCATTGAATAAATTTACATGTGTGAAACAGTGCCTTGGGGAAAAGGTAGGTTAATAGTTAAAAAATAGCTCTGATTCTCTTATGCTTTAGAGTAACTTTCAGTGGCCTTATGTCTGAGTTCTGTTGATGTTTGGTGAGAGCAGAATCTGGACCACTTTGTAATGTGGGTTGAGACGCTTGGTGCTGGTGTGTTCTGGCTTCCCTGTGGATGAAACAGGATCAGTTCCTAGCCAGCTTTCAGCTCTGCCAAAGTAATTTGTGAAGTCCCTGATAAATGTCATTTATTTATGTAGTAAATAAATGTGGGAAATCTGTGGCACTTGTTACGCTGCTGTATAATGCAGGTGACACCCTGGGTAATGCACTGCCATCAGAGCTGAGGGACACAAGGATCTGTTTGCAAGTCCTCACCTCCCACCCCTGATTGTGACACAAGATAAGACATTGCTGAGTTTGGTAGAAACTCACCTTAGCGGCATCACCAGATTGGAGGTTTGGCTGCTGCTGATTCATATTCACTTTTACTTTGACTCCACCTTCGTACTGATGAAATATCACGAGCCTACTGCCATCAAACTTTCATCCATGTAGTTTTTATTTCTGGGACCCCGTCCCAAAATGTTGGAAGTAGTGGCAGGTATTGTGCCTTGGTGACATCTCTAGTCACATCCCCAAAACCCCTTCAGCTACCAGGCATATCCCTTTTTAACACAAATCTGCTGCTGGACCTTTGGTAGATGTTTCTTGGCATCTCTCTTATTTCAGATTTACTCTTTACCACCAAAACAGCTATGACATGGTGTGCTTCCTCCCAGCGTAAAATTCAGCTCTTCTGCTCCATACAGGTGTCCTCACACAGCTGAAGCCACCTTGAGCTGCCAAGACCGAGGGCTCTGTCTCTGCAGGTGGCTCAGCTGAGGTCCCTGGCTGCCCGGGAGGACAAACAGAGTCACCCACCTCCCAGTGTCAAAGTGGGTGACTCACATGGCAAAGCCCAGTGACGCTGCCCTGCCCTCCTGACTTGGACACTCCAGGAGAGAAAATAACCCATTCACTAAGGATCTAAATTTACCCAGCAGCTGCATCTGCTGGAGCTGCCAGAAGGAGCTAATCTTAGACATGGAGTGATTTGTTAGAGAGACAATTCATGGGAGA
>NW_008825616.1:2242215-2249734 GCF_000699105.1 Pygoscelis adeliae
TTTTCTCACTGCTGTTAGAAGCCCAGGGGGTCTGGTAGGCCAGGAGCACCCAAATGGTGCTATCTCAACCGTGTCCCACTGTTCAGCGTTGTGCAGGAGACCCTCAGCCTCAGTGTATGCCTCCATGGAGCGCGATTTATCAACTGCTCATCCCTCTCCTGGAGAAGAGTATCTTGTCTGATCTGGTTATTGCCTGCCTGTTAGTAAAACTTGCCTGAGAAGCCAAGAAAAGCAATTATTTATTGCAACTACAAATCCAAACTAATAGCCCTATGCTGGACACTTTCTTGTTCAGCCTGACATGGCTGCAATTCCTGCGTTCACCTTTCTTGTTCTAAAAACCTGTATGGGAGGGAGTGATCCTGCTACATTGCGTCCCCTTAGGATGCTTTCCATGTATCCTCACCCACTCCCATGTCGTAGGGGGACTATTGCGCACTTAGAGACACACTTGATAACTGACTTAGTCCATTGGTCGTTGGAAATCGCTAGCTGTAGTCCCGTTAGACCTGGGGCCAGTTAGCTGAGGGCTGCCTCAGAACAGCCCACCTCATTCAGGGCTGTGTTGTCTATCATACAGCAGTCAGCACTCGGGGGAGTACCCTGGGGAGAGTCGATTCACACATTCATGTGTTCATGGAGATAACTGAATGGTCACTATGATCACTGCTCGACCTTATCACATCCACATGTGCCATCTCATCTGCTTTTAGATGCTAAATCTCTCTGGGCTTGGCCGGTACTCGCTTGGAGAGCAGCTTACTTTAGTGGTGACATGTTGGACCCAGCAAATGGAAGACAGATGGGACAAGTCTGCTGTGATCAAAGCCTCCACAAGAGACAATGGTTGCAGAGGGCTCAGAACTGATGATTGCCTCAAATTCCACTGCTATCATCAGAGAAAAGTCTCCCGTAGCAATCAGATGTGGCCTTGGCTCTCCAGTCCAGCAAGGCTCAGACCAAGCCCCCAAAAATCCTATTGACTTCCCTGTGCATAAACAAATTGTAAAATGGCAATGACCAACCAGTGTGAACAAATGAAAACCAGGAATGAGGGAATACACACAAGAGAGAAATACTGTGCCTGAGATCCAGACTGGAAATGTGTAACCTAAAATGTAAGAAGGAAAATAATCTGAACACCAAATACTCGGTGGGTGAGAGGATCTGAAGCTTGTGGATCTGAGCTGCTGGCTTTTCACGCCCAGCCCCAGAAGGGTTCAGGAGAGGTGCACGGTGGCTCTGAGAGCACCCCTGGGTCTCCCCATTAGCCCCGTGTGAGCCTCCCCACAGCGCAGAGCTGCTCAGAGGGTTTGGGTTCACCAGATCAACCCTCTGTCCCACCAGGCTGTAGCAGAAACTTGTTTGAGGAGGAATCAGCCTTATCTGAGCTGAATGCACCCGTGCGCAGGAGCCAGGGAGGTTTACAGACCATTTGAGGTCAGGGTTAACACATAGGACACAGCTTATATGTCCAGCCTAGGCCATATATGCGCTTTACATCCATTTTGATGACAGGGCTTGGGATGGATGCTGCTGTATTGAACTGATAGCAGAAAATGGTGGAAACGTAAGGCAGGGGATCACACATGCGAATGTTGCCACGAGCCATCATAAGGACAGCATCCCAGCACTGCTGGAGTTAGGAGGCCCTGGGAAGAGTTAAGGGTGTCTAGTCTGAATTCATGATTTAAACTCTCTCTAGAGTGGATGGGGACAGATGGACATGACTGGAGTCCTCTCGTCTCAGGCAAATGTCTAACGCAGGTGGAGTGAACCAGCTCCCAGAGATACCTCTCTCTCCCCATGCTGTAGGGACCCTAAATGACACAGTGCACCGAGGAGATGGTGCTCTGGAAAAACCGCAGCTGCTTCCCCCAGCCTTGGAGCTGGTTCAGCCGCTGTGCAAAGCCACTGACGCCGATGAAGACCCCAGAGCAGGTTTGGGACCGGCACGGTGCTCTTGCCCTGGGTGGACCACAAACCTGGGCGAAGCCGCAGACCCACCGATCGGTCAGGAGCTCCTCTGGGAAGGGATGGGCTGTAACTGCATTTTAGCAGCGGCATCTTGTGATGTGGGAAATGTGGAAGCAAACCTCGGATGGCAGCACACGCTGAGCAGCACAGCGAAGAGGAAAACAAGCCAGGGCTCAAGGGAGATTAAAGGCAGAGGGGGGGGGAAAATCCCAGCTGGTAGCACAACAACGCAGGATTAAACTTGGGAAAGTGCAGAGCTAGTGCAGAGGGAAGGGAGAGGGGAGGACGGGGTTGTCCAGCCCCAGATGTCTGGGAGCAGAGGAACGTTTCTGAAGTTTGTCCCAGTTCAAAGATCAGTGCTCGTCGTCTGATCCCATCACAGATGAGCAGCACAGCAGAAGAGCTTATGATGTGAGCTCTGAAAACAGCTTGTGATTATTTCCCTGCTATATTGGTACCTCCCAGATGCTGCTGGAACCTCACCAGTACAAAAGGGCTTCATACCAGTATAGCTCCCTCCCTCTTCCCACTTATGTAGATAACCATCATGGCACAAAGCACTTTTATAAATACATCCATGCCAGGGTAAGGGGTTATGTGGCTTTAAATACACCGGGAAGAGTGGCTAATATCTTTGCATAGATTTAATTAAATCGTTAATTAAATCTGTGCCATCACTGAGTGTCAGCCAGCCCAGAGGGTCCATAGTAATGGAGATAAAATAAAACAGATTCATGTACAAGTTTTACCATAGGTATAAATAATTATAGCTACTCTGCTCATCCATGTCTGTCAAAACTAGTTTGCTTCTTCATGAGCTCCATGGAAAGAGCTGGACCTGGACCAGCCATTTGAGGCCCCATGGGGCTTCCTAGACATCCATGGACATGCAAGTAGGACACAAGACCTGCTGGAGACCTCAGCCTTTCTGGAGCATCAGCTCAAGGCCAGGGAAGTTGTCCTGCTGCAGCTCTAGACTTCAACATGGGGGGTGTTGAGTCTCAGTAGACCTTAGCAGGAGACCTTCAACTCACAAGAAGATACCTGTGTTTATATGTCCTAATCTGTGAGTTGAAGCCCGCTGTTGCACTCTCTTTACTTCTGTTCTGCCTCAAACCCTCTCTCTGTCACCAAGATGTGGAGAAGATGGATTTATTAATGACGAGGTGTTCAGAGACTGTGCCAGTGGGGCCCATGCATGTATTGCAGACAAAGCAGAGCCATCCCTCTCCCAGGCTCCTCCAGTCTCCTCCTTTAGTGAGACTCTTTAAGTAACTTCCAGCATAGGTCTCATAACCCATAGAAGGGTGTAAATAAATAGCTCTATCTTCATTTTCCACCCCCTTCCAGACCTCTGAAAACTGACTCCAGGGGAGAATAAAGGACAAACCTGTGCAGAAAAGCAGCCCTGGGAGTGAGCTGGCTGGAGTCAGGGATGCCACAAAGCCCACATAAGACGCTCCCTTACTGCATCTTTCCAGCTTTGACTTCATGGTCTATTTTTAGCACAGCAAAAGGTTTAGCAGTTTCGGAGCGGTCGGTTTAGTGGTGTCGGGAGAAGGTCCCAGCCCTGCCATTCATGACCCAGAAGGCAGATTCGGATGTTTGATTCATCTGGAGGCTGTTACCCGAGCACAGCGGCTGAGCCGATGGGTCGCACGCGTCTCCCGTCATGGAACGGCAGTAAAAGCTCCTGCTCCCCCCGCGGTGACTCATGGGCTGACAGACCCTTCCTGAAGCATCGAGGCTGGAAGTACAGCTGTTCCCCCGTCCCCCTCCCTTCCTCCTTGTCCAATGTGTCATATTAAAGGGTGATCGGCTTACACATGCTGCAGTATGGATTCCTTAAGCTTTGTAACTCTGTGGCTATATATAAAGCCCTACGCTGGAAACTGAAGTACACAGCTGCGATAGTAGCAAGCGTTTCACATTCCCAGTGTGCTGACGGTCTGGAAGCAAGGGAGACCTGCGAGCCCTGCTTGGTGTAAGTTTCTTTACCAGGGGCTCAGGTATAGATATATTCATAAATACATATATATATAAAAAAGAAGGATTGGGGAAAAAAGGAGCGATTAGTCTTCACCATGGGTTTGCCTTTTGATCAAGTGGAAGAACTGCGTCTCTACCAGCAAACTCTCCTCCAGGATGGACTCAAAGACATGTTGGACCACAACAAGTTTCTGGACTGTGTCTTAAAAGTCAAGGGGAAGGAGTTTCCCTGCCATCGGCTGGTGCTGGCAGCTTGCAGCCCATATTTTCGAGCGATGTTCCTCTCGGACATGGAAGAGAGCAAGAAGAGAGAGGTCAGTTTGGAAGATGTTGATCCAGATGTCATGGGCAAGATCCTGCATTATATCTACACCTCCGAGCTGGAGATCACAGAGCAGAATGTGCAGGACATCTTCTCTGTGGCCAACATGTTCCAGATCCCCTCCATCTTCACCGTCTGCGTGTCCTTTTTGCAGAAGCGGCTCTGCCTCAGCAACTGCTTGGCTATCTTCAGGCTGGGCTTGATGCTGGATTGTGCCCGGCTGGCTGTGGCAGCTAGGGATTTCATTTGCGATCGCTTTGCGCTGGTCTCTCGGGATGAGGAGTTCTACCAGCTTTCACCCGATGAGCTTATTGCAATCATCTCCAGTGACTCCCTCAACATCGAGAAAGAGGAGACTGTCTTTGAAGTAGTGATGAAGTGGGTGGGGACCAAGGACCATGAGAGCCGGCAGAAGGCCTTGCCTGTCATCTTTGAAAGCATCCGCTTCCGCCTCATGCCCAACGACTACATCAAGGATCACGTGGAGAAGCACACCATGGTGAAGTCCAGCCCAGAGCTGCTCAAGAAACTGCAGATGGTGAAGGATGCCCAGAAAGGCAAATTCACTGTGGTGAAGAAGAAGAAAGTGAAGAAAAGCAGTGAAAAGCAAGCAAAAGACAATGTTGTCAATGGAACAGTAGATGAGGAGGAAGATACAGAGGAGGATGCTCTCCCAGGGATCTTAAATGACACAATGCGCTTTGGGATGTTCCTCCAGGACCTTATCTTCATGGTGAGCGACAGTGGAGCAGTGGCCTATGATCCCACTGCCAACGAGTGCTATTTTGCCTCTCTGTCTACTCAAATCCCAAAGAACCACATCAGTCTGGTGACCAAAGAGAATCAGATCTTCATTGTCGGAGGACTGTACTACAACGAGGACAGCAAAGAGGATCCCATGAGTTCCTACTTCCTACAGGTACTAGCTTTATCTTTCTTTTGTTTCTTTGACCACTTTGGAGCATCACCAGTCTTTAGCTTCCATGTGATGCCAGTAATATACATTGTCACGTGATGTTAAAAAGAAAGTTGTAAATGAAGGTGAAACATCTGAGTTGTTTTACTAGAGATTCTTCCCCCTATATTTTTAAGGCAGATCCCAATTGGGGGGGGTGGTTCTAGTCATTGAGGAAGGAGGTTTGAAGGGTAGGTAATAGGAATAACCCCTCCTGATCCAAATCACGAATTGGGGACCACGTTGAACAGTGTATTTATTTGGTCCAGCCCTGGCTGCCCAAGGGCACACTAAACTGGAAGGTTAGTGGCGTCAGGTCTGGGTTCAGCTTTGCATCTTTTATGTTCCCTGGTTATGAACCCCCAGCAAAACCCAGGAGTGACTCTGCCAGGTGCCAACAAAGGGAACAGCAGCAGCCTCAGACACAGAGCAAACACTCCAAGGACACAGGGTATGTCCCTACCTACCAATATGTGCCCCGTTTCCAGTGCTGTTCTTGTCCCTGGAGGTGTGCTAGGTCCAGCTTGGAGTCTCTGGCCATTTCTATCATGTGCGGGGGAAACCATGGTGTGACATCTTTTGGGATCCTTCACAAGAAAAATGGCTGTTCTAACTCAGCAGTAACCAAAGCCGTGATCAGATTGAGCTGCGCACAGGCAATCTGAGCCGCAGCCTGGGCTGTAACCCAAGAGCACCTTCCCTGTAGAGAGCTAACGCAAGGTGCCTACCCTTCCTGCTGACCCTGTACCTGTAGGAACCAGTAAATCCTCTGTCCTTCCCTTCATAACCAGAAATCCTTTTGTTCTTCTCCCATGGCCCACATATCTTCTGGGAGGAAACAATAACATGTCCAGGCAGAAAGGATAAAGTAAGGGTAGTTCCCAAGCCGAGACATACAGCCTTGATCCCTCCATTGCCTCACTGCATGGGTAGGTCTGTACACCTGCACCATGTGTGCAGGGACCGTGCTTGGCCTCACCTGGAAAGGGTCAGGCTTTGGAGCCGATGCAGCCCACGTAAAGCCCGTGGAACGAGAAGTCAGAAGGAAGAAACCACAGCCCTAGAAAGCAGGATGGAGGGGGAAGGCAGTGGGAGTGCCGGGGGAAACGCTGGTTGAGATGTAGCCCTTCACACTGGACAATGGATGACAACAGCGACTGTGGCCAGCTCCATCACTTACCTGCGCAGAGCAGGTAGACGGGCTGCTTTGTATTCGGCCAAAACCTATGTCCAAAGTTCAATGCTCCGCCAGTCTGGCTGCTGGCCAAGTAAGGTAATTCCTTGAGCAGCAGTGAAGGTCCACCATGTCTTGGGCTGTTTCAGCACGACTGCAGCAAGCAGGTCAAGGGAAGCCATTTTTTTCCCCCCTTGATCGTACACTTGTGAGACCACATCTGGATGCTGTGTCCAGTCTGGGGCTCCCCAGTACAAGGGAGACATTGAGGTGCTGGAATGAGTCTAGCAGAGGCCACCAAGGTTGTCAGGGGTGGAGAACAGGAGGTACAAGGAGAGGCTGAGCTGGGTCTGATCAGCCTGGAGAAGGGGAAGGGAAGATCTCATTGGTGTCTGCAGCTCCCTAATAGGAGGGGACACTGAAGAGGGATCCAGACTCTTCTTGGATTTGCACAAGGATGGGACAAGAAGCAATGGCCAGGAATTGCAGTAAAGGAAATTTCAGTTAGCTGTGAGGAAAACTTTCCCAACGGAGGTGGTGGAGTACTGGAGCAGGGGTCCAGAGAGGTCTCAAAACCTCCATCCTTGGAGGCATTTAATACTTGACTGCACAAAGCCCTGGCAACCAGCTCTAACTCCAAAGCTGCACCTGCTTGAGCATGGGGGCTGGATGAAAGACCTCTGGAGATCCCTTCAACCTAAATTATTCTGTGATTCTAAGCTGCAAACAGCAAGATTTCTATATTCAGCTCCCAATTTGCCACTAACTCAGTAGCAAATGCCTTGGGCACGGTGTGGCCATTTTAGCTCCTTCCCCACAACAAGGGGACCCTGGTCCCTTCACAGCTCGCTGTGGCACTCATGCATGGGAGGTGCAGACAAACCCCAGGGCTGGAAGGTGCCATCAGTTTGCAAAAGTGTAATTTATTGCCATCAGTGCCATTACATAGCTCACGGTTTCTGTATGAGTAAGAGAGTCTTTTAAGCCTTTTTTCAGCTGAAACTTCACACAGATGTAGACAGGCAGCTGTATCATGGACCCTTGAATCACCGTGTCAGTGCAGCAGCATCTCACCCCCTCTGACTCTGTTTCTGGCCTCCCT
>NW_008825616.1:2249901-2264164 GCF_000699105.1 Pygoscelis adeliae
AGGGAGAGTTTAGACTTAAGGACAGGCATCAAAATATAAATATGCTGAAAAAGCCCGGAAGCCTTGCAAATTTTGACAGGAACAAAAAGATTCCATTGACATTTCAGATGGAAAAGGGTATCCTTTATTTGTCACTTCTAAGATTTATGACTCGAAAACAATGCTGAATCCATCAAAAAGCAGGAACTATCCTGGTGACTGAGCTGCTCAGGCTTGCACTATAAATAACACATATGTGGACCACAGCTTACAAAGAGACAATAACCACAGGCACCCAGCTGAGGCCAAGTCTTTGGAGGCAACCCAGCAAGCTAAAGCTCTTTGGCCTGAGCCCATAGCAAACAGTGCTTCAGGCAATGATGCATCACAGCTTCATCTTGCAGAGTCCGTCCCACCAAACTGGCTGCAAGACGTCACTCCAGACTTAACCCACAAAGTCCCTCCTCTGCTACCAAGCTACATTAAAAATTTTTGCCCCCGTTTACAGTTCCCGTCAAGCCATGGTGCCCAGAGAGCCCCCAGTCTCATAACCTTTCACATCTTTTTTTCTGGTGGGAGATGAGGCAATGCCTTGATCTACAGACGTCCAAGGATCTGCAAGGATTTGGCCATCTGATCTAGTAGTACTGTATGGATCAGTTTCCCCATCTATCAGATGGGTCTGGCACACTTTGGTCAGCAAGAAGAGCTGACCAAGAGCTCTGGGCTTTGCAGCACCTCCTCAGTTGTGTTGTACCATATGAGGCAGATAAATAGGTATTGTGTAAATAGCCTTTGTGCAGATAGACACACACACGTTTCATGTCATGAACTCTCACACACGCTGAGGTGATACGGGACAACATCAGTATCTTGAGAAGCAGAGGAGGGACACAGTAACTGATCATTTGCCAGAAAGAAGAAGAATTGGTGGGAGAAGAAGGGGCTCAGGGGAGCGAGCTATGTAGCCAACATTGCCAACACCACGCTGTTACCTGGCAGAGATGGAAAATATCGGGATGAAATACTGTGACGTGTGCTACAGCTGAAGAGGTTCAGGCAAAATTTCTAAGACTGAAGTGCTTCAGCTCCTCCAGTCCCAGGAACCACCTGTTATAGGTCCCACAAGGGACTCTCTCATCCAACGATGACCAAGCTTGTTCCAAGTCAAGGCTTTGGTGCACAGAGCAGAACATAATCCTGCTGGTGCACCTCTGCTCTTATACTTTGTCATAAAACACGTCATATGATATATGACTTGGATTTGCACTAAGATTCCCCATCCTGCACCAGATGGTAAGGCACAGGCAGAGACTGACATTGCAGGAAGTGCCTACTGGGGTGACCAAACTGCACATGGGCATGGACTTTGCCCTCGGCCTCTGGACCCTGATTTTTGCTAAGCAAATGGGCCGGGCGAGCACACACTAATGACCATGTGTTTCCTTTCAGTACGACCATCTGGATGCAGACTGGCTGGGGATGCCCCCCCTGCCCTCCCCTCGCTGCCTCTTTGGCCTGGGAGAGGCGGAAAACTCCATTTTTGTGGTCGGAGGGAAAGAACTGAAAGAGGGAGAAAAGACCTTGGATTCGGTCCTGTGCTATGACCGGCTGTAAGTCTTCCCATGCGAGTGCGGGGCGGGAGGTGTTTGACAGAAGAAGGCGAAGCAGCTGCCATGCAAAACAACTCCAGCCCTCCAGGGACCGAAAGGTTTTGGAGACAGGGCTCAAACTCTGCATCTAGATGCTGGGACCGCTGGGACTGTCTCAAGCTGTACCCTGGAGCTCTGAGCTGTCTCTCTCCAGCTGCTTCATTTATTGTAATTGAACCTCCAGGAGATGGAAGTCGTAATGGGGATATGATGTTATCAGGGACCAAATTTAGCAGATGCTCACATGGGACATGTACAGAGGAGCAAGGGGGAGGGGGGGGTTCTTTCTACTCTTGCCCGTCGGTCTGGAGGTTCGGTGACCTTCACCGTGGTCTCACCAGAAGTGGCTTTGGACAGGAAAGTTTGTTCTGAAAGTATTCAGATGTGGCACTGAATGGCCCACTCTGAGAGATATCAGGCTTAATATACAATTATTTTTGCACAATGGGCTCTGACCCATGTTATGTCATGAGCTTTATTAAAAGGCACCATCCCGTTCTGCTTGCAGGAAGCAGAAACACCCAAAGACTGCTCCTCTCTGCCCCAAAGAGGCAGAGCAGTAGGTGTTAACAAGCCTTTGCTTGGTCTATATTTAGATGTGTGTGTTCAAAGTCTGTTTTATAGGCAGAGATTTGAAACCAGTTTCATTCCTACAGAACGGGGCATTTATCTGCCCCTGCAGACTCTGGGAAAGGACGTGTCTGCCCCCACCAAGTGCTCAGGGGTTGCTTTGAATACCGATTTGAAGCTGGTAGAGATGTGATCAGTACCACCTGTATTTCTAATATTATTCAGGTCAAAACTTCAACTGTAACAAGCCTGGAGAGGGGAAACTGCTGGTCTATGGGATCAAATATTTGCCCAGAGTTGTTGGACAATTAGAAAGCACTCAGAGCCCAGGCATCTCAGTTCTTAGGTAAAATAAAGTGCAGGTCTTGGGGGCTACAACCTACGTGTATGAAAACTGGGGACCAGTCTAAGCTACGTGGACATGAACAGACATCTCTTGAGAAATTGGTCAGCCCTATTTGGGTACCTGTTTGGGGTTTCCAAAGCCTTATAGCTACATCCTCTGCTCAGCTGCCCTGGAGGTAGCTCAGAGCCTTCAACACAGCCCTACACTACAAAATGTGGATATACACACCATGGGTCCTTTCGGAGTGTTGGCCAACCATTGCACCTCAAAGTGGAAGGCGATGGCCAAAAAAGAAATTCGTCCTCATGATCTTGCACCCTGAAGTCACACTGGTTTTAATTTTTTACATAATGCAGAAATCTCTGTCTCGACTGTGTCTAGCTGGTAATGCTTGTAAATGAGGTGAGGTCCTGGGAGAAGAGGGGCTGCGTATGCACAAAAGCCGAAAAGCACAGGATGCTGCAGATAAGAATGAGCATTAGCATAAACATCCTGCATGTTTTGTTTTCCCTTTTTTTTTAGGATCACAAAATTTACTGGTTGAGCACTATCTCATTGGAAACCTCATATTTTTGAGACTGTGTTTTCTGCTTGTCAGGATCTGTGCTCACCTCGAGGTCGGGAAAGTGCTATGTACTCAGGGCCTCACCGAGCAAGCCACAAATCCTTTCACTTCCCATCTTTCCCTGTCCCAGGTCCTTCAAGTGGGGTGAAGCTGACTCCCTTCCCTATGCAGTTTACGGCCATGCGGTGGTGTCGCACAAGGACCTCATCTACGTCATTGGCGGCAAAGGAAGCGACAAGTAAGTCAAAAAGCAAGAGAAATGGAGGGAGTCATCCCCCAGACTAGTGGGAGTGCAGAGCATGAGTTGGTACCTCCCCAACCTGGATGCTATGGGTTAAGGAGGGTTGGATGGGGTGTGAGATATGGATCCTTCCCTCTCAGCTCACCTCTGTGACTGCAGCCCTTCCCAAGCCATTAGGAGTCCTACAGGGACATCAGGGAGATGGCACTGTCCTTGCAGGAGAGGGAACATATCATCCCCTTTACTCACAATAAATTAATATCGCACAGACTGGGAGAGGCACTGAAGAGCAAGAAGCCCCTTCACATAGAGGGTCTCCTGTCTCGGACTTGTGGAGCAGCATGGTCCTAGTAGTCAAACCCAGATGGGTATTTGCAATAGGGGTGAAAAACTTCATCAAAACTGACCGGCACCCTGCCCTCCTGCAGGAGATGGGCTCAGCTTGCAGTGATTTCTTTGCAAGCCAGAAGTGTGACTGCAGAGCAAACATGCCATAATCCAGCAAAGACAGGTCCTGCTCTGAAAGGATTATGGTCTGAAAAGTGTGAGCGTGCATACATTCACGCACCTTACATTGCCGTCCCAGGGAACAGGGGCGTTTCTGATGATATTTCACAGCGTCAGGCTGGATCAGCAGCACTGAAACACTGTCTGACGGCTGTGTGCGAGGTCCTGAGAGGCAATTCGCTACACGGGCCCCTATCCAGCTGTGTGAACACAATGTCGAGCTTTTAGGACTCCTGTCCAAAGCAGGCACAGCAGGAGGGGATATGTTATATACACAAATGATGTCTCCAGGCACGGGCATCCTCGGGTGCCCACCCAAGCAAAGGCACTCATGCCAATGTGGAGGAGCAAAATCCTTTCTAGAGACCCCACATTCTTCCCAGCAGACATCCCTCGACTCCTGCTGTGCAAACCTGCTCCTCGGCAGGCGATCAAGGCTCCTTCTCTCTCATCTTTCTCTAGGAAGTGCCTGAAGAAGATGTGTGTCTACAACCCATCCAAGTTTGAGTGGAAGGAGCTGGCTCCCATGAAAACTGCCCGGTCCCTGTTTGGAGCCACTGTGCACAAAGACAAAATCTACGTGGCGGCTGGTGTGACCGACTCCGGCTTGACCAACTCAGTGGAAGTCTATGACATTGCCACCAACAAGTACGTACCTGAGCACACCGTCAGGGCATAGTTACACGAGGGGTAGCTGCAGGTGTACATTAAGCAACTTCCAACCATTCTGGGAGTTGCTTGCAACTCCCAATACCAGCTCTTCCCAGGCTGTATTCCTCGGACAGCTGGACATCACCAAGGCCACTGCAGCTGGGCTGTGGATCATCTCAGGCTCACCTTCAGAACAGTTTCACCAGCTGGTGCAGCCCTTGGGTTCCCTGCAGGGTTGTAGCTTCATCTTGGCAGCTTCACCCAACGCAATGGACTCTCTGACTTTGGGTGGGCCTTGCAGCTGCAGTCCCTCCGCTGGGATCTGCTGGTCCATGCCAGGTGTGCTTCACAGCGCATCTACTCAATGCAAAATGAAGTTGAACTATGATGATGGAAACGGATATCTCTAACAACAGTCAATGTACGATCCCATTCCATGTAGACCTACACAAGTTAATCTGTTACTAGTTAATTCAGTTGTTGATTCCTGATTAAAGGCCAGCCTCGGTGCAAAGGTAGGCAGGGTGCCCTAACAAGTCTCCTCTCTCGACGTGGCAGGTGGGACACTTTCACTGAGTTCCCGCAGGAGCGCAGCTCGGTCAGCCTGGTGAGCTTGGCTGGGGTGCTCTACTTGCTCGGAGGATTCGCCACGGTGGAGACGGAGTCGGGAGAGCTGGTGCCAACGGAGCTGAATGACATTTGGAGGTGACTATCTTCCCCGGGGCTGTCCAAGGGAGCATGGGAGGGATGTTAGTGAGAGCTACTGAGGGAACAGATAGATTTTGTCTTTCTTGATGCCTTCAGTGTGAGATGGATGTTGTTACCCCAGCACAAGGCTGCAGGCTCTGTGCAGGGTCTCTGGGTAAGAAGTTTGCCCTGTGCTGTGCTGGAGGGCACATTAGGTGATTCAATGATCTCTCCCAGCCTCATACAGCAACGTACCAGGGAAAATCTGCTCCTTTAGCTTTGTTGCTGCATTGACATTTTGCCTGGAGCTGGTTCCAGACCTCCCCTTTGGCGTGAAGCAGTTTGTGCAATCCATGCTCTCCCTGGGAAAAGCCAGTGCTCGCGCTGGAAACCAGATAGTCTTACATGCAGCAGAGCAGTGGGCAGAAAGCACTTTCTGACGGCTGCTAATATAGCATTAGTTGCTCCTGCCCTTCACATCTGTGGCTCTAGAGCACCCTCAGCAGGCACCTGCTGGCCTTCACCATGGATGTTCAGTGTTGGTGCCATCAACCCGTTTCCCAATGGAAAAATACACCCTCCCCTGCGAGACCACGTGCCTGGCGTGTCCCCTAGCCTGGCGCTGCAAACCAGGGCACACCAGGGCTGAAAGTCCCCATGCAGCTCCCACAGATATCTTGTGGGCAAATAACGTCTGTGGGACATCACACCATGCACCAGGGCTCCCACCACTATGGAGAGCAGCTGAAGCGAGGAAGAGGAGATGCTTTCTTCACCATAACTCTCTGTCTGTCTCTCCTCAGATATGATGAAGAGCAGAAGAAGTGGGAAGGGGTCCTTCGGGAGATCCAGTACGCCTCTGGTGCCACTTTCCTTCCCGTGCGCCTCAATGTTTTGCGCCTAACAAAGATGTAGCGAGGCATGATTTTTTTTTTTTTTTTTCCACGGGGGCCTGGGGCAAAGAGGAATGGGGGGAGGTGAGGCCACACTTATCAGCGCAGAGATGTGGCATCTGGATACTGTGTAGGACATTGCATCTGTGATTGGTACCAGTTTACTTAGTCAAATGGGAAAGGGGAGGAAATTATCCTGAAGCCCTATGGGAACTTGAAGATGCTCAAGATAACTAGAGAAGCGATCTGGAGCTTGCAAGGAGCTGGGGTAGACTGAGAAGCATGGAGCAATGCGATGTTCCAGTCTCAGTAGACAGGACAAAAAGATCATACTCTTGTTCCACTTCTTTCTCCATGTTTTTCCCCATCTTCTCAACTGCTGTTGAACCTTCCTAACCAACAGTGGAGGTAGAAAGTGGGTCCCAAGGGACTAAGCTGATGTTCCCCAGGGAAGAGGGGTCTATAAAGTATTTCCCCACCTAAGGTAGCTGGGAGCATGGTGCTAGAGCCCAGCTTGGAGAGGAGAAGGAAGGCTCAAAGTCAAGAGGTACAAGAGAGACCTGGGGGGACTTTGATGAGTTCCCGGGTGATGAGGGTTGTTGGGATGCGACAGTTAAAAGAAAAGAGCACATGAGCGTGGGCAGCAGAAACACTTTGGAAGTTGCAATGAAAAGAAAATACTCTTAGTTCTTTGCCCCCACCTTGACTTCGGACTGAAGAGACGCCAGGAACTAAGGTCTGCGGGAGAGGAAGAGTCATGCGAACAGTAGGGTAGGAAAGGGGGGGGGGAGGGGAAGATGGGCGGGAGGGCCATATGCACTCATCTCCAGTCTTTTGGGCTCCTCGTCTTCAATCACAGATCACAATGTCCTCACCTATAGTTGGACAAGTACTGTTTTTCAGGGAAAGGTTTTATATTTATGCTGTTTCTCTTATTTTTAATGTTCTGACCTTTTTTTTTTTTTAAAGAGTATTCTAGTTTGCTAGAAGTACATGGAGGTCTCAGATGTGTTTGGCTCAGAGGGAGCCTCCTACTGAGGAAAAATGCATTTTTTTTTTCAAAGTTATCCATAATGATGTTTTGATAGAAACACGACTGTACTGGCAGCAGGACAAAGATCTGCTAGAGCAAAAATCTCCTGATGCCCACACCATCTGACCAGTGGTTTATTTAAAAATAAATTATTAGGCTATTTCAAAAGAAATCCCCCGTGTTTGCACGTTGATAGAGCTGTAACTGAATGTCCACAGCAGCCAAACACAAGGACCAAGCAAAAGCTTTGACGAACACACGCAGCAAACCAGCCCCACGGAAAGCCCTTGCACAGCCCCAGCTTTTATTCTTATTTTCCCCCATACGGGAGCTGAAACTTCAGCATTCATATCCTTACAGCTATTCTCCATAGATCATAGAATCATAGAATCATAGAATCATTAAGGTTGGAAGAGACCTCCAAGATCATTGAGTCCAACCGTCAACCCAACACCACCATGCCCACTAAACCATGTCCCTAAGCGCCTCATCTACACGTCTTTTAAATACCTCCAGGGATGGGGACTCCACCACTTCCCTGGGCAGCCTGTTCCAATGTTTCACCACTCTTTCAGTAAAGACATTTTTCCTCATGTCCAATCTGAACCTCCCCTGGCGCAACTTGAGGCCATTCGCTCTCGTCCTATCGCCAGTTACTTGGGAGAAGAGACCGACCCCCACCTCGCTACAACCTCCTTTCAGGTAGATGTAGAGAACGATACAAGGACTAGAAGCTTACCTAGGACCAGAAGGAAGCTGGATGCCTACATGATTTCATGATACCATGAACAGGGGTGATAATCAATAATAAAAAAGAACAAATACAAACTTTGCAAAGTAATACCCTCAAAGTGGCATGAAAATTACGGTTTCAAAAATCATATCTGACTGTTTTGTCTAGCTCAAAATGCAGTCGCGGAGAAACTAAAACATGTTTGGAAGGAAAGTGAGTGAAGAAACCAGAGTCTTGTCCTGGTTTCATTTTAAGGATTTAGAAAGTTACAGGATAATCTCCTCAGAGGACAATCACAAAAGAATAGTAATGAAACATTTTCACAAGAAAAATAAGTCCAAGGTGACTGGCTGGCATAAAATAGCTTAAAAAAGAAAGGCAACAAAAACTTCTGAAACAATCAAATGTGTGAAAAATGCACTGCAAAAAAAAAAAAAAAAATCACCTTCTACCCAGTTCTGCAGAAATTCCTGTGGATAACTGAATTGAGGATGAATCTACCAAATGTACAATAGCTTGTGGCAGAAAAGAAAAACAAACAAACAAAAAATCCATGCGTAAAATAATAATTTTTTAAAAGTCATTTATTGTGGTGGCAGGATACCATCTCCTACCTGGGATGGGAAACCAACACCTCTGGCTCAGCTCTTCTTGCCAGACACAGAACGGAAAGCTGTTGGCACTTGGTCCACAGAGAGGGTTAATCCCCGTATACCCGCTACCACGTTGCTTGGCTCTCCTGGGGGAAATCTGGGCCCTTTGAAGGCAACAGGAATGTTGCTGAGCCTCGATGAGTTGTCATGGTGTGGTCCCTTGATAACAGCTTGAGAGGTGGCGATTAAAACTGGTCCCCATCCTCGGTCGCTCACCTCACAACTGTCCGTCAGGATTACAGTTAATAGGACCTAAGTGCTGCTGTGTGGTTCGCATCAATTACGAAACTGTGGGAGATGCCATCGCTGGCACAGGGCAAGAAACCATAAAAGGAAAAATAGCTGTTGTATAAAAGGACCCAGAAGAGCTTGAAATACCCCACCACTTGAGCAACGAGGGCCAAGTCTCAGTGCGTGCAAGCCAGCATTGGCCCAAGGAAGGCAGCAAAGTTGCACATCGCCGAGCGAAAGTCTGGCCCAGAGACGTTCACCACCACCTTGCCAAGAGGCTGCTTCAGTCCAAAGGCAATCACAGATAAGAAATGCCAACAGGAATACTCAGAGAGGCATCACTCCTCACTGCTGCCTGGCGTTTTCCCGGCTCAGGTGCACATAGTTCCAGTGGCACAGGTCCCCTGTGGGTATCTTCTCTGGGCAATGCCAGCAGCAAAGGAGCAAGTACATCCCAAGGGTGGGGGAAAATCCTCTCTTCTTCCATTAGCTTCCCAGTATCAGTGCTGACGTTAGCTGGCGAGGTTCCCACCGCTCCATTTTACATCAATAAAGGCACTGGGTGCTTTTGGATGGGCTTCTTGGTTTCTCCACTGCTTACACAGGAGCTCAGGGAGCCCAGCTCATAGCTCACACAAATCTCATGGAGCCAGTAAGACCCAGGAGCTCAGCCCTCATCAAGCCCTTTCTTCCACCCACTCATCACCCTTCCCTGAAAAGCTATTTTTTGTTGGCCCCACAGCAGTCCAGTTGTCTCACACACATGCACACACCTCCCACCAAACCCAACGCAAAGGCTGTATGTGTGAAGCAAAGGCAGCGGTGAACATGCCATGGGAAGCCCATCCTGCCAGGCTCTGACTCCTCACACGATTGCCTGAAAAGAGACTTTAAAAAAAAAAAAAAAAAAAGCAAACTAAGGTAACAAAGAAAGTGGTGGAGCTTTAGGTTTTCTTTTATAAAAGACAAATCGTTTATTGATTCAGTCCTTTCACTTGCAACCTCTTTGGTAACAGTCATAACACTTCCAGACTGGGAGAACGCAGTGGAAAGGCCCAATTCTGACCTCTCACCACTTTCAGAGCTCAGCAACCCCTGACATGCCTTGGTGAGAGGCCAAAAGCAGGTTTCAAAGCATGGCCAAGGACCTGGCCTCTAGGGACAACACAAAACAGCCTACCGTGACTCGTCTTGCTCATGAATGGCCCAGAGAGCAGCCCCGGCACCCCCAGGCAGAAGATGGCTCGGGATGGGGATGCATGTTGGGCCTTTGGTGCCAAGGCTGACTGTGAGCTGTGCCCTGGAAGGCAGCTTTGATGCACCTCTTGGGACCTCCTGGGCATTGGCCAATGGGGCCCGTCAACAAAGCAAGACTCGCCCGTTCCTGCGGTAGGCAATGACTTGCCCCAGTTGGCCCCATGGTGCACTAACCTGACCATCTCAGCCTCCCCCTCGTCACACCATCCCAAAGAGAGTAACTGCTGTACTTGGAGTTAAAGATAAACATATATTGATTACACATGGTCATAAAAAAAAAAGTAATAATAATAATACATTTCCTAGAACATTACTTAAGACGCTTCCGAAAAGCATCCAAGCTTCCCCTCCCCGCCTTCCCTTATCTATACAGAATAAAGTGCTTCATTTAGTTTGTTCACACTAGTAGAGCCACCGATACACTCTTAACTTGGCATGTTTGGGCAACCGATACTGAATGCCATAAAATAATACAGAGCCGAACATCAGGCATGAGAAACTAGTTTTGAGGCAAGTGCTTGGGGTTTCATTCATTTCCTTTAAGTTCCATGCTACTGAGGTTGTTCTTATTCCTATTTTTTTCCTTTTTTTTAATTATTATTTTCTTCCTTTGCAAGTTCGACCCAACTCCCATCGTGGTTATGTATCACTAGGCAGGGCTGCGTGTGGGGAAGCTCTCTCCGTCCTTGTGAACAAAGGGCGTCTGTCCGTCCATCCTGCCCTCTCGACTTCGGGCAAACCAAGAGTTTAATCAGTGGAGTTGTCTAGCAGCGGATGCTCGTCTCTATTGCACTGTCACAGCTGTTCCCACCCGCCGGCCATCCATCACCTTCCCACCGCGCTGGGGTTATGGCTGTGGTCCAAAGGGCCAGCCATGCCTCAGGGACATTATGAGGCTAACTGGTCTGTGCTACCAGGCTCCTGGGATATATAAACCAAAAATGACCCTCCCCACATGACTCCCTCCCTCCCCAGAGTTCAAATGAAGGGGGAAAAAAAAATTCAAACCCGGAGAGGTCTGGGGTTAGGCGCGTGGGCAGAGTTGTCAGCTGAACGTTGCGTTGCGGCATATTTATGAACTGCGTAATGGAAATCAAGCCCCTCTCCACCCTCGCAGTCTGTCGAAGAAGGGATGTGAGAGATTAAGGTGCAAGAGTTAAACAAAAAAAAATTTAAAAAAATAAAATAAAATAAAATATAAAAAGCTTGAAAACAACGGACCCAACTCCCCCACCTCCTGCCTCGTCTAACCCAACGGGTGCCAACGGGGCTGACTGGGATGGATGCGGGACGAGACACTGCGGGAGCGACTCGTTTGAGCTCTTAGTACATTAATGAAAACCAGACATGAAGAGACACATCGGGGCCGAGCAAGGGTGTAGACAAAAGGGCTCGGAGGCCATGTAGGACTCCTGGGAACTGCCCAGGCCTTGGAGAGGGGAGGGAGCAGCAGGGATCTGGTTCTCCAAAGTGCTGTGTGCATGGTCACATCTCGACGTCTCCAAGTGGCTCTCCGGGCAGGCTCTCGAAGGGCATCGGACGCAGCTGGGATCAGTCGCTGGGCTTTCCACTGGGCTTCTAGCCTCAATGAGGAGCTCTCATCTCGCAGTGACGTCCAAGCGGGACAGGTCCTCACCGGGAAAGGATGAACTGGGACAGGGACAGGGAAAGCCACCTCCAAGTACAAGGGAGCACATGTTGGCGTGGGAGCTTGCTTGGGGGGGAGAAGACTACCAGCCAGGCAGGCTGATAGGCTCCATCACAGAAGATCCTACAGGCAAGGTAAGTCCTCCTCAGGGTGCAGTACTTCCATCCCATGTCAAGGCTGTGTGAGGGGAAAGAAATGCAAGGGAGCCCGAGGGGATGGGGTCTGGGAGGCAGCGGAGGAGGAGACAGCATGGACCACTCTACTGAGGCCCTCCAACACCTCCAAGGGTATCACTGAAGGCTTCTCTAAACCAATCGTCTTCCAGTCTGGGTCATGGTCCCTTCAGAAAGCCAACGGCCCCAAGAGCTGAGTGCCCACATCCCTCACAGGTGTGTGTTTGAGAAGGCTTTGCACCATCCCAATAAGCCCCAGGGTCATGGAGGAGGGAGAGCAGAGAAGCCTTTGGTACCTATCTGAGAAGATCAATATGGCGAGGCAGCTCTGCCATAGCATCCTCCCTTTGCTCAAAGCAGATGGAGATGAGGGTGAGCTCACTGGTACTGATTGCGGTGCTGGGGGTCCACAGGATCCCAGACAACACAAGGATGAAAAGCAATTTGTTGCTCCAACATGCTAACAACCACAAGAGCAGCCAGCTTTCCAAAAGACATCAGGCATGAGGGGCACCACTCAGCAGGAGGGGACATCAGTCACCTAACCCATCACCTCAAACAGCGCTCAGGAGAACAGCGGGTGCTCCCCTGTCCCGTCCCTATCAGGCTAATGCTCCTGCATGTCCCAGGTCAGCAAACCTCCTGAGCACGTGGCTGAATCCTCCCGGCTCTGCAGGGACAGCCTCAACACTGCCCAAGTGCTTTGCTGATTTGGTCCAGGAGATGAAGCACCAAGACTTCTTGCAGAGCCAGACGTGGTTTACTGTCACCAGCACCCTGCTATCACCCAGACTGAGGTGCAAATGGGAAGGGGCTCCTGCAGCCTGCTCAATGTCCTCTCTTCCTTCTTGCCTACCAACAACCTGCTCACCACCTCTGTGACCTGACCCACGTCCGCAGGCATCCACAGTGCTGGCCTTGGGAGCAAGGCATCAGCTGCAATGCAGCTGTGCCACCTTTTGGCCGGCACCTCTCTGCCCGTGCTGGATGCTCTGCAGCCCCTGCAGCGCTCCCAGCTCTCCCTGACCCCAAAGGGGACACTTCCCTAGGCAGGGAGACCACACAGCCACGGTCAGGCCAACACACGACACCCCGGGGCAGAGCACAGCAGCGAGAGACCCAGCTCGGACCCCAGCATCCAACAAAAAGGTAACGGCAAAGCCTTCCTCTTCTCCTCCTCCTCCGCTGGCACAAAACCAGCCTGAATAAGTGAAGCCAAAGACCAGCTCAACTTCAACAAACACAACACGGTCAGAGGAGCGCTAACCAACACCGCGGGGCGTCACCAAACCAACCACAGCCCTCACTGGTCCCCTCTGGTCCCCCCAAGCCAGGGCAGGGCAACAGCTGCCAACCCCATGGGGAGGTAAAGCTTGGGAGAGCGATGCGGGCAACAAGCTGGAGGATGGGACATCATCATCAGGCTGAATGCAGTCTTGCTTTAGCTCTAAACCTTGCAATGGGACCCAACCTGGAGCTCACCCATCAGTCAGGGGTTTATTCAAATTGTTAAGGCACTATTCTGGGCTGATTCTGCCGAGAAACGGCGGTGTCCCACTCCTCTGTCCTGGGCTGCCGCGGAGCCACCCTCCTACCGGTCCTGAGGCCATCTGAGCTCTCCCAGGGACACCTTGCCAGCTCCAGAGCATCCCCAGGAGCCCGGCTCCTGCTGGGATTAGCAGAAAGGGCACACCAGAGCCCAGCTCCCTTAGGGCACCCTAAAAATGAACTGGCAGCGAGCTGCCGATGCCCCGAGATGCAATGCCGGTGTTTGACCAGAGCCCGGCTCCCTTAGGGCACCCTAAAAATGAACTGGCAGCGAGCTGCCGATGCCCCGAGATGCAATGCCGGTGTTTGTGCTTTCACACCTATCGAGGAGGAAAACCTGTCGTGGGGAAGGAAGACACGGCGAGGGCTGCTAATGAGAGCAGGCTGACGGCTTTCCAACGGGGACATCTGCTCGCTCGCCGCGGGCCACCGGGGCCGGCAGACGAGACCGGGGGGGACTCCTCCGCGGTGCCCACCTCTCAACCTCTTGGGAAAAGAGCCTGAATTGAAAGACCAGCTTTACAGTACAGGGATTCAAGCACCACTAGCTAGATTTCGGCTTATGATAAATATTGAACCGCCAGCAGGCATTCATTCGGCTAGCGAGCAGGCATATGACGCCGGCGAGCTCAACCCCGGACGGCGCGGCATCCTGCTCCTCTGAGCCCTGCCAGCATCCCGGCATGAAGATGAAGCCGATGCATGGGAAGATGAAATGGAGAACGACACCTTTTACCTACACCCGGACGGATGGTGGTTTCCCCCCCCGCCAACATCCACACTCCTCAGGGGGGGCTTCCTCCTGCTCCCCCTCTCCGCGGAGATGATGGGTGAGAAAAAGGAAAAAAAAAAAACCAAAACAACCTCAAAACGAGGAGGAAGGGGGGGAGAGAGCA
>NW_008825616.1:2264326-2264635 GCF_000699105.1 Pygoscelis adeliae
TGGCAGGGGCGGGGGGAGACGCCGGGGCTGGGGGGCAGCGGAGCCGGGCTGGCAGCAGGTTGGGGGACGGCTGTGTCCGAAGCCAAGGGGTTGCTGACGCGGAAACATTTCTCCTTGTGTGCTTTGAGCATGTTGGAGAAGCGGAAGCGTTGGCCGCAGACGTCGCAGGGGTACGGCTTCTCGCCTGTGTGGGTCCGGCGATGCCGCTTCATGTTGGGGCGGCTGGTGAAGCTCTTCCCGCAGATCTCGCAGATGTAGGGCTTCTCGCCTAAGGATGGGGGAAGGCGGATGAGAAGCTGGGGGGTGGGC
>NW_008825616.1:2265037-2275048 GCF_000699105.1 Pygoscelis adeliae
AAAAAAAAAGAACCCAAATAAATTACTTTTCAGGACATACTCAGCCAGGTTTGCAGGCTGGATGGGCTTGGGGTGGGACGCAAGGTCCAGGCACTGGACAGAGAGATCCTGGCGTTGGCCACCAGTTTCCTCATAGGGTTGGTGGGACCCTCAAACCAGGAGGGGATGCAAAGTTTGGGAGAGGAGGGAGCATCCCTACAGCTGCGCTGGCAAAAAGCATAGGGGAAGCCCCAAGAAGTGGAAGATCTTCCCCCAGATCTGTGTTTTTGTGCCCATTTGAGAGGACGCGGTGTGGGGGGACACACAGGACCTTACCTCGCATTTAAAAGGCTTTTCCCCAGAGTGCTGGAGCGAATGGACCTTGAGGGACATGCTGCGCTTGAAGGACTTCCCACAGGTCTCGCAGGTGAACGGCATGTCCTTGGTGTGAGCTGAAGCGGAGAAGAGCAGGGTCAGGCGCCCTCCCCGCACCCCGAGCATCCATCTCCCCAGGTCCCGTCTGCTGCTTCCAGCGCTGGTGCCCAACCCCAGCAAACACAAAGCCATCTTGGGAAGATGCGCAGCAGCAACATATCAGGTACTTCCCTAATTGCCTGCCAAAACCCCCTTTTTATGGATCTCTCTGGTGCCTGCAACTCCCGGGAACTCAACCGCCGCTGCCATCTGCAATTTGCTTTTCAAAGCCCAGTGCTGGTGCGGTCTGGTCCTCTTTTACAAGGGAAGGATGGTTACACTTCAAAACCCCCTTTGATCACTTCTGAAGTCTTTTTTTCTGGTTAAATAAAATAAATGAGCTTCCCCAGCACCATGCCTGATTGCTCCAAACACAGCACTGAGCAGACATACGTTCAGCATTAAATACTGGGCCAAATTTCAAGGCCCCTGCGTTGACGTGAGAAAGCTCACACAATAAGCCCAGCCCTAAACTCCCAACACGACAGTGACAAAAAAACACCCTTCTTTGCCAAAATGATGGATGAACACCCCTAACAAGATCTCCCCGTGGCACCAGCGCCTCCCGCACTCACCAACCATGTGTTTGCGCACGTGGGCCATGGTGTAGAACTTCTTCTCGCAGATCTCGCAGGAGAACTTCTTCTCGGCATAGCCATGGACAATCTTGTTGTGCTCGTGGAGGGACCAGAGCTTCTTGAACCCCTTCCCGCACGTCACGCACTGCAAGAAGAGAGAGGATGGGTAAGGAAGCAGGAGAACGTGCCCAGGCACCACCAGCATTTTCATTTTACCAGGCTATCAGTTTGACCCATTGAAGGGGAACATCACTATGAAACCTACAGCTAAGATATCAAAAATCGTAACGACCAGCAAGTCTGCTACAGACCTTGTCTCTTCAAAACCTCCAAAACTCAAATTTCTAGCCACTGGATGAGGAAGGGACAATGACTTTCCAGGGAAGGACGTGGCATCTCCATTGACAGATGTATTAGGACTTGCATAAACAGCAGCTCACGCACCAAGGCCCTATTCCCAGCTGGGGATTTTATTCTAGCACGCAATGAAGCCGTTACATAAAAAAAACCCCAACCCTCTGTGCATTAGAAGGCTGCAAAGAATATAGGAACCAGGAGAAGCCCAAGCCAGGGCAGTGCAACTTCTGTCTTCAGCAGATATTATGGATACTTCACCACTAAATGAGTTTTCCAAACATATCCAAAGGGACCAAAACGGACCCAAAAAACAGTCCATCAGCACAAGCAGAACAATGTGACATGCGAAGTCTCCCCTGAGAAGTTACGGTAAAGATTTGTTTCAGCTCCAAGTTCAATATTTCTTGGAAAGTTCCCAGGTAAAGCTCCAACTTCAGCGTGAGATCAGTTCAGGGCTTGGGGAAGGACGGGAGAGCGAGGTCCGCACGGGAAACCATTGCTGCAGCATGGGTACAGTTGGCAGCACCCAGCTGAGGACCCTGCCAGGAGCCAAGGGACACTCCTTCCCCTTCACCTCTCCACGACTCATCTTCCTCTTGGCCAACAGGGATAAAACCATCCCTTCTCCTCGCAGGTGCACTGAGAAAATAATTCATGCCTTGGAGGCATCTAGCAACAGCACCGCTGAGCGGTACCAGTAAGCCCAGGGGGCATTTCCCAGCAGGGCTTGAAGCACGGCAGGCAGCACAGCCTCCAGCTTCTCCTACCCAGAGGAACAGACAGATGCTTGTTGATGGGCTTCAACCAAATTTTGCACCGAATGAGGCTGTGATACTGTGGAAAATATACCATTATGCCATGGTCACAGTATCTTGCTATATATATTTATATTTAGGTGCCTGGGAGGCAAAATTAGGGTCAGAGAGGCATTCCCAACACTCGTCGTCTTCATCTTGCCATGCCTGAATATCAACATGAGTAGTCCTCTGAGTTTCACTGTTCCTAAGTAAATACTTCCACGGATCAGAACAGTTTTATTTCTGCTTGTTATCAAAGACACATCAACATCCATTTTCTCCACTTAAAATGAAAGAGGCTGCAAGGGAACTTTAAAATTAAAGGTAGAGGGAAAGCAGCAGATGTAGGAAAGCCCCCGGGCTGGGACCAAGCACCCTGGAGGGCTCAGCCCTGTGTCCTCAGTTACTGCAAAAAAGCATCACTCAAAAATGTGGAAGTAACGTCCAAACGAGGGAAAAAAATGAGAAAGATAAATTCTTGCAGGCTAAGAGGAAAACCATACTGAAGCTGGCCAAAAAAAGAGTTTGAGAAACAACCTGGTAAAGCAAAGGATGAATCGTTTTTCAGGCGGCGGAGGCAGGATGCCTGCTACGGAGTCCGCGGGGCCACGGACGGTCATGAGAAACGATCACAGGGAGGGAGGTGAAGCCTAAGACCTAAAGCATCATGGATGAAATCTGGGGACAAAGCAGCAAAAGAAAGCAGCAGACCTGAATGGGGTAAGAGGGATGGTCCCTCCATGGATCTGGTTATAAAACAAGTAATAAAGACTGTCCATTATAGGTATAGAGTTGAAAAAAATCCCTTTTCCATCCAGCTATAATTCCATGGTATATTGATAAAAGTTATTCAATATTATCAGAGCAAATGGAGTGAGTTTGGCTATTTGTAAAATTAAAAATGCTCAACTAAGTGAGAGCTAATTATCCACGTTTTCCGTGGAGGGAGGTCACCGCACAGGCAGTTGCGGTTCATCCTATTCAGAAATGACCTGGAAAAGGGATAAAAGGGGGTGGGGGGGAAAGCAATGACGTGACAGCCCCACGTTAACCATCAGGAAAGCAGATGAGCCTGAAAATATATTATTAATTGCACAGGCTTTACGATAGGCTCCAAAACAGCCACCGCCAGTGCAGGCAGCGGCTCCTTCACCCGCTGGAGCCGGGACCGCTCCTGCCTCCGTATTCCCTGCATGCCCTAACGCTGAGATCTGCTTCATCGCTCGTTTTATTTGGGGTGCCGTCGGCGAAGGGCTCCAGTAGCACTTGGGTTGTGTTACCTCCATCCAGGAGAGCTGCGAGATCATTTAAAATCCTGTCGTGGTGGGAAGGATGATGGGCGCAGCTCTCCAGAAGTTGTTGTTTTTTTAATTAGTAGTGGCAGCGTCGTGCAAAACAGCTCGTTGGGGATTAGGAGATGGGTTTGGAGGGGTCTGCAGGAACACACGTTTGCTGCTCCAGGGGGCTGCCTACCTATCCCCCAAAACTGCACTGATCTACTGGAGTCGATTTGCAAGCACAGATGAGGATCTCGTTAGCATTAGGCGAAGGACACATTGAGCCTGAGCCATGCATGGATGTCAAATGTGCTCGGAAATTTGCTAATACGCAAGCTAAAGAGCACAAAAGGCAGATTAAAACCATTTTAACTCGTGTCAGCAAATCTTTGAATTAAGCTAAATTGGTTTCAGCCTAGGTGGGAACAGCTGGAGTGTGTCTCCATCAGGGGCTCGCAATGTTTTAGCCGGATTAACTGAATAAACTCAAAGAAAAATTACTCCTCAAAAATTACTCCACGATTCCACCCGGCCGGCCAAGGGGAAGCCACAGTCCCCCGGCACAAATCCTCCAGTCCCATGCCACCGTCAGACCCTCCTGATCCTGAATACGAGTCACGGGTGAAGCAAGGTTCCCTCCCGTCTGCCATGTGCCACCCACATCATCAAAAATACCATTTGAGCATGAGCCTACCCCATGGTGTAGCTGGGTGGGATGTCCTCCCTGGTGGGTGGGATGTCCTCCCCCACTGGGATGTCCCGTCATGGTGGGATGCTCCTCCTTTGGTGGGATGTCCATCCCCAGTGGGATGCCCTACCCCTTGGTGGGACGTTCCCCCCTTGGTGGGATGTCCACCCCCAGGGCTGGCTCACCTGGATGTTCTTCTCGCAGTCGGTCTGGTGGTGCAGCAGCAGCTCGCTCTCCAGCAGGAAGCGTTTGCCGCACTTGTCGCAGATCTGCATGCGGCTGTGCGTGACGTTCATGTGCTTCTCCAGGTACCAGCGGTTGTTGAAGACCCGGGGGCACTTCTTGCACGGGTAGTGCTGCTTCTCCTCCAGCTTCACCTTCTGGCCCAAACCATCCTGCTCCTTTTTCCTCTTCCTCCCTCGCTGGCCTTCCTCTTCCTCCTCCTCCTCCTCCTCTTCCACCTTGGCTATCTCCTGGGACCGGGTTGCCATGGCAGGTTTGGTGGCTTTGGACGCCCGGCTGCCTCTGCGGGGCTGCCCGCCCTTTTCCCTTTTCACCTCTGACGCGTCTTCATCGTCGTCATCATCGTCTTCTTCTTCCGTCGTCTCCTCCAGGTCTTCCTCCTCGCTGTGCTCCTCCTCCTCCTCCTCACCCACCTGCATCCTCCTCCTCTTCCTCCTCCTCCTCCCCTTCCTCATTCTCCTCCTCCCCATCCTCCTCTGTGTCGCGCCCATCACCGTCAGGCCGCCCCATCACGGCCGCCTCGCTGGCGGCTGCCTTCCCCTCCATGCCCTTGGAGACATTGAGGGTCTGGTTGTTGAGGTTCACCTCCACAATGATCTGCTCCCGGTTGTATGAGCCCTGGCTGTCCAGGTCCTCCTCGGACTCTTCGCCTTCCATCTTACAGACGGTGCCCGGACCACCATCCTTCTCCTCCTTGTAGTACTGCTTGGCTGGACCAGGGGGGAGCGTCCCACCACCTGCTCCATCCTCCACCCGCACCGAGTAGGGGTCGTTGCCCTCCCGGGCGTAGATCTTGGGATGAGGGGCATCCACCTCCTGCTTGATCTCGCAGTAGTAGGGCGGGGGTCCGGCGCAGCCCTCAGCGGGCAGGGCCATGCCGGCGGCCAGGCTGAGCGAGCGGGTGTCAAGGAGGTCCTGGCAGGAGGAGGCAATGTTGTTCATCTGCAGCACAGCAGCCGCGTTCAGCACATCCTGCACGTTACAGGAGTTGACGAGGAGCTTGGAGGTGTAGATGAAGTTGAGGATCTGCTGGAGGCCCTGCGAGGTGAGGGCCTCCAGCGAGAGCTCCACGCGCTGCAGCTGCTTATTTTGGGTGAAGAGGGAGTGGAAGAACTGGCTGTAGGCCGCCAGGACCCCCTTGTGCGCTGGGAAGATGCTCTTGTGCTGCACCAGCACGATGTCCACGTCGCACAGGTCCGGCTGAAAGAGGCGCTGCTCGTTCAGTCTGTCCATCAAACACGTGAAGTGGAGGGCTACATCCTCCACCAGGGAGTACTCAGCCGAAGGGTAGTCAGTCGTTTTTTCGACTATCAGCTGTGGGGAGGAAGGAAACAGAACCATTCAGGAGGGCTCTTTCCCCAGGAAAATACCCGCCCGGCCATGCCACCCACCCCTGTCCGTGCATCTCAAGTCAGAGAAGCCAACTGAGACGCTCCACCACCAGCCCCAGCTTGGAGATGCCAACCAAAAAGCTCCACCACCAGACCCAGCTTCGAAACACCAAGAAGCTCCACCACCAGGGCCAGCTTGGAGATACCAACCAAGAAGCTCCACCACCAACTTGAGTACAGGAGACTCAACCAAGGAGGAGAAAGCCCAATGAAAGGACAGGCCAAGGCCATATGAGCACCCACTGACATCCCTTCAGCCTGGGTAGGAGATACCATGGCTATCCCACCACCAAGGAGATCCAAAGCCTGGCTCAGCTGTCCACACTCGTGCGGAGATGTCACGCAGGAGAGGGGATGCCTTGACCTCCTGAACCAGATGGAGACCCCGGGGGGACATTTGCCCCACGCAGGAAGCCAACTTTAGGCACCAGCTGAGATTAACCCCCTAAATAGAAGGAAATCAGGATTTTAAACCTCCCTGCTTCTACAAGATAATTACATAAAACACAATATCCTCTAATTTTTGCCGAATTACGCCGTGTGCTCTGACTCACGTTAGCAGCTAACTCGCTAGCTGGATTCACCGGAATGAATTATGCGCTTTTTTAATGCCCATTTTAAATCACCTGGGGAAAGGCACTACATGGAAAAATGCAAATCAGGGAGCAGCATCCCCAGGCTGGGAAGTGCTGCGACTGCCAGCACTCCCCAGGCTGCGTTTGCTGGGTATTTAATTCAGCTCACATGTATTTCGCATGGTGCAGACCACCCCTGGACGTTCATCACCTCTCCTGGGGATACCTGAGCCCCAGGATGGGTTTGCCAGCTGCATCCCAAATGCACGGGATATCCCACGCCCTAAATCCCACGCCCTATATTAAAAGCAGGTGGGATATCCCCTTTCCCTCTGCTTCCCTTTGGCCTTCCGTGCTGAACACCCAATTCATGGATGGAGACGGATCTGGCCACGTCAACGCCCTCCTTCCCCACCCTTGCGGGATGTGACCAAGGACGTGGTGCAGAACAGCGGTGGAGATGGAGGGTTCAACCTGCTGGGTTTATCCTGCACCTCCTGCTCCAAAAAGAGTTTTTCAGCTCCCATTTTTTCTGGGACAAATGGCAGCTCTTGATCAACACACGAATTCCAGCAAGACACGTTTTGTTTGTCTTTTTTTTTATTTTTTTTTTTTGTGAGCCAAAGGCGAAAGTAGTAACAGACAAAAATGTTTAAATAATTTAAAAAAGGGTATTTTCTTCTCTGTTTTCTCAACAAGCAAAAAAACCCCTTCCCCCTCCCTGCCAAAATTTTTCATTTTCACTGAATTTCTGCTCCGCAACCAACCCGCCCAACCAACGGGGTCGTCAGCTTCGCATGGTCCCGATGGCCCCAGAAAGGCCCAGCAAACGCTCGCACCCGGGGAAAACAGGGGAAAAAACAGCTCTTCTCCAAGCTCTTGGCTCTGCAGCCTGGCGTAGGGCAAAGAGGGGGGTTTATATATATTTTTATATATATTTAAACTCTTTATAAATATATAAATACTCTATACATATATTTGTTATAAAATGCTGCATCCCAGCTGGAACATCCATCCACCCCCCCCCCCCTTTCTCAGCCTCCGCACTTCCACCAAGGACATTTCGACGAGAGGAACTTGGATGGCTCAGCCCCCCCCCAAGCGCATACAAAATAAATAATGATATAATAAATATCGAACGCCGAAGAGACAGCGAGCTTTCAGCAGAGCGGTTTGCTGTTTGCCAGGGACTCTCCTGCTTTGCTTGTGCTATGAAAAAAACTTGAATTCAGGTTTTTCCTCCGGGGATCCATCTCACCTCGCTCCCCATACAGGATTGCCCCAAGCTCGGCACGGCCACAGCCGTGGAGAAATGGGTGCGAAACAGGGGGAATTGGGTCCGCCGGGCGGCATCGCCTCCACACAGCCCAGCCTGGAAAACAAAAGCTGGGGTTTGTTGGGTTTTTTTTTTTGCTCCAGATCGAGGCTTTTTGGCAAAAGGGGCTGACCCCTCACCCAGCGCCGGGGCTTGCCAGGCGGCTCTAATCAGTCCCAGCAGCGGCGAGGACAATGCGTGTCTTGGCCGCATCCCGTCGGTGACTTCAGCCCGGGCTTGTCAGCGGGAGGTTTTTGCTCTTTATTGCTATCAGATGCTTTTCGTGAGCTCGCCCAGAGCCGGAGCCCCAGCCAAGATGAGAGGCGCCCGCCGGGGTGAGATCCCAAGAAAGACCCCAACTTGCCTCAAAATACCCCTCCGGCAGCTCCTGTCCCTGCAACCCCATCGGAGCGGAGAAGCCAGATTAATCGGGGTTAATGGGAGAGTAAAACCCATTACCCCTTCCCCTAGGAAAACACAAATATTGTGGGTTTTTTTTTTAAAAATACATATTTTTAAAAATACTTTTATTATTTTAAATAAAAATCAGTTTTGCTCTTTTCCACCATCACCACCTTGGCCCTCGGGGTCGGTTTAGTCCCACGAGCAGCCCAACACGGCACCGCGGGAGCAGTTCACCCATCCCATCCCCATCCCGAGCCTGGACTTGAGGTGCTTGCTGGGTGCATCAAACCGGAGCGAACCCCAAAACTGCCAGCCCCCTCCATGCACCGCCGACCTCCGGGCAGGGCCCTGGCGTCGTCGGCAGGGAGGAAAAACCCGTAAAAATTATTCGAAAGCAGCGTGGCCGCAAAGTCCCCACCCCGAGGGGACGGCGGCGCCTCCAGACAGCCCTCCCCGCCCTGACGCTGCCCTCCGGCTCTATTTTAAGAGCATTTTCAAGCAGCGCCACCAAAGCTCCATCCCGAAACAGCCGACGGGAGGGCGGCCGGAGGACGGGGAGGATGCTCGGGGTGAGGGAGGACCGAGGGATGCGGGTCAGCTGAGCCCCGACGGCAGGGGATGCGAGGAAGAGATACGAGCGATATAGAGAGGGCGGCCGAAGCAGATGCTGATGCTCGCGGGACCGGGGCAGCCTCTCCCGGAGAAGCCACCAAAAATCCCACTATAGGAGATGGAGCCCGAGAGCGGCCCCACTCCCCTTCCACCCGCATACCCCCCGTGTGCCTCAGTTTCCCTAAACAGCCACGCCATCACCCGGTCACCTCCTGGTGCTGGAGTTAAATCACTGTGCTAAGACAAAATGCTATTTATCTTAGCAGGTATTAAGAGCCGGATCCCTAAACGCTCCTGCAGCAATAAAAGCCCCCGAGGGACCAGCAGGTCGGGTCACCCTGGATATATTTAAATACTCAAATCTGCAGCCCCCCCCAGAAGACCATCTCTGACATTCACCGGCCTCTTTTTATTTATAGCCACATCTACCGCCCTCATCACCGCAGCATCGAGGACCACAAATACCTCTCTCTAGTAGCACACAGACGGGGTTTTGCGGCATAAAAAGTACATTTAAGTCCCCGCTTCACGCCGGGCGGAGCGGTTAGACCAGCTGCCCGCCAACCAGTTTCCAGTCAGCACAAAATTTGGGGATTTCCTTAAAATTTTTCAATGCCAAGGCTCCTGCGAAAAACAGCAATCTGCTTTTCAGCATCATTCGCAACCGCTGAAACGTTTACCGTTGACCTTCAGTATTAAATTGCATTAAGGAAAAGTGCTTTAATAAGTAGCTGAATACGACGTTTGCACTTGCTCCTCTAGAAAAAAAAACCCCATGTCCTATTCTCAACTTCAACACCGCTGCATTTCAGGGAGAAAGAACGTGGTTGAAGCTATTTAATGCCACAACTTTTGCTAAAGAAAGAAACAGCATTAAAAACCTATTTTTACAGATTAATTCAAATGATACAAAGGCGTATCGTTAGAAATTCCAAAAACATCCGCGCTTCGGGTTTTAATCCTCAGTCCCCTATAATTTGCCTTCTGCTTTCAAGACCTTTGGATAAGACCTTCAGCCTTTTCTCCGTAGTTTTGAGGCCATATAGGGTTTTTTTTAAGGATGATGTGATGCTCGCGTCTTCCCACGACTCCCGACACCGGGATGAAGCCGCCCCAGAACCAGCAGCGCTGCCTGGACCGTACACGCCCCACACATAGCCAAAACCACCCGTTTTTGGACCACGGCCACGCATGGAAACCTGGCAGTGGGGTAAAACACATCCCAACGCACCCGCCCCTCGCCTATCGCCTACCTTCACCGCTCTGCTTGCCCATCGCCCCCCTCCCCGGGGACCTCTCCCGTCAGAGTTTTGCCCTCCC
>NW_008825616.1:2275662-2276313 GCF_000699105.1 Pygoscelis adeliae
GGGCCAGCCGGGGAAGCCGGCGGCAGCGCCAGGCCCTGCGGGACCGTCCTCAGCGCAAGGGAACGGGGACGAATCCTTCCCCCATCCTGTCCCCTGGCAGCCGGGGAGCCGCCTCTGCAAATCGGGGAAAGGTTCATTCGGGCTTTTCTTGTAAGCACCACGGCCACCCACGGCTTGTGGAGAACGGGGGGACGAGGTGGGATGAGCAACACGAGGCTTGGCCTCATTGGGAGCGGGTGCTGGCTTCCCAGCAGCACAGCCCGCAGAGAGTTAATGGCTGGTTGCTTTCTTATTTATTTATTTTTTAATTTTTTAAACCCCGCCAGCCGCTCTGGGCGCCTTTCTCCTTTTCTTTCGCGCACAGAGCTGCAAAGCCACAACGATGCTTCGCAAGGACAGACGGGCCAACCCCGCCGTCACTCCCCATCCCCAAACCGGTCCAGTGAGGCGATGCTGCAAAGCTGCTCCCGGGGGATGCCACCACCACTGTGATGGCATCGGGGACACTGTCCCTCTGTTCCACCAAGGGCGACGGCGGAGGGCACTGCCAAGCCCCGAGATCAGCTCGGTAACCTCAGCGTCCACCCCGACACGTGCGAAGGCGAGCACCGTCCCCTGGGCAAACACAGCATCCCTGCCGCAAACATACTG
>NW_008825616.1:2276541-2277038 GCF_000699105.1 Pygoscelis adeliae
CCGGGGGTAAACCCCGGAGCGCCTGCAGCTGGATTTCGGCAGAGCCGGCATCTTCCTAGCAAACGCCAAATGCAGCCGGAGCAGCCGAGCCACGGGGTCCCCGCCAACGCCTGGCACAGCTAGTGACACCCGGCTGATGGAGATATCCCCAGCCGCCGCCCTGGCACGGGAGCAGGCAGAGGGATGGGATGCTGCTCTCCTGTCTGGGGGATGCAGGACCACCTGCAGAGTCACTGCCAGGGTGGAAGAGCCCGGGACGCGCGCGCACACACACACACACGCAAAGCCACTGTTCCCCTCCCTCCCCTGCCCGAGAAAAACAAGAGGAAGAAAGATCGAGGGAGGAAACGAGGACAAAACCCAGCGCTGACCTCCCCAGCTGGGCCGTCGGCCAGGCGGCTGCGCCAGGGGCCGGCTCCGGACCGTTGCCCAGCCCGGCGCGAGCCGCGCGAGGCCGGGGAGGAGGCGAGCATCATCTCCTCGGGACGCGACGGATG
>NW_008825616.1:2277068-2279913 GCF_000699105.1 Pygoscelis adeliae
GGATGGATGCAGCGGGGCAGGGGGTGCCCCGAGCCCTCTGTGGCTCATAGGACCCCCAGGGACCCCAAATTCAGTGCAGGGAGCGTGGACGGGTGCAACGGGGCAGCCACCGCGCAGCTTGTGCACAGCCTGAAGCCATCGTGTCCCCGAGCCAGCCCCATACCCACATGCTGCCATGCAATGGCCGGGAAGAGGCCGAGATCCCCGGAAAGCAAGGCGGATGGATGCACGAAGCCTCCTCCCACGTGCTGCCAAATTAGGCTGGCACCAGACGGCAGCAGCATCCCCCCTGCCCGGCGCCGCGGTGCCTGTCCCCGAGGAAGCCACCGTGACCTTCCAGGTGGGTCAACGGCGAGATGGGATATGACACCTCCAAGGTTTGCCCCACAGCCGGCTCCCATCAGACCCTGGAACCACGGCATTTTCTAACCCAACTCCAGACCACAAAATTGCCAGAAAGGTCCAAAGTTAAGCCTCTCCCAGCATCCTGGGCAGGGCTTTCCATCCCAGAGCATCCTCTTCCAAACCCTGGTGCTGACCCCAGGGATGGTCCCCATCTCCAGCTCCATCCTAGACCCAACCTTGACCGGGGCTCTCTGGGAAGCACCAGCCGTGCTCCTCTGGCCCAGCCATCCTTCCTGCCCAACACTTCAACATTTTTATGAACGTGCATTAAAATGGCTTATTTTTATCATGGCTGTCCAGCAAATTCAGCAGCTCGGGGCGCCGGGCTTTAACTCGGACAGGGCGTTAGTAGCCCTGGCGCCGGGCGAAAGATATAATCATAAAAATAATAATAAAAACAGACAATTTATTGTAATTAAGTCCTCTACCCGCCACATCTGCACCATCATGGCCAGCCTTTCCCCATATCCAAAGTCATCCCAGGTTTCACCATCAGGAGGAGCAGCCGAAGCACCGAGGTTGGCTGAAGAGGGGACAGCAGCCCCCAAGGACATGGGGACAAGTCCTCAGGTGTCCCCAGGCGGGAAACCCAACGGGGCCAGCCCTGCCCTGCAAATACCGCTCCAGCAACACAACGCAACGCGTTTCCTTTCGAAATAAGAAAGGAAAAATTAGGGGCAGGCGGCACAGAGCCTAGCCCTGAGCTCGCCCTCCCCACCGGCATCCGCTCCTCCAGCCTTTCAGGGGCCGCAGGTCCCATGGGATGTCAGGGGACATCTAGGATGCAGACCACGAGGGGGATCTGGGGATCCCCTTTTTCGGGGCCACACAAACACGGCAGCAAAATAAAAACTTCAGCTCTTGCTCTTCCCAGAGAGCACTGTGTCATGGCCATTGCCACGTCCCCGTCTAAAAAGGCTTAAATGCAGCAGCGCGGGAGAGACCTTACTTTTCTCCTCCAGCTGGAGCAAGGAGGGAAGATGAGGAAATCAGCGATTCGCCCGAAACCTTCAAAGACCCTCTGATGTTTTGACACATTCAGTTCATCCACAAAAGGTTTCTCCCTGTTTTTCCTTAAGCAGAAAAACCTGCATCTCAAAAATAACCAATATTTAATCGACTCGCAGGCAACCTCCTGCTTCTCCCTACAAAGAAGACATCTCCAAAGGCAGCAGCGGGTTATTTTTATGAAGGGGGTGACATGCCTCTCCTCCAGACGTGAGACAGAAATACAAGGCCATTTATCTCACCCGACTCCGGCGTTTGCCTGGTAATAACCTAACGCGTCGTTAATTCCTCGCGGGGAGAACAAAGCTCAGCCGTGAAGCCAAGCCGGGCGGTGAAGGGGACCCTCCGGCCGCCGCGGCAAAGCCCCCGGAACGGTGTTTAGCCCAGCCGGCATCCTCGGGGAAACTCCGCAATCAGAGCCGAAACGTCTGCACTCAGCAAGGTTTCACCCCAGATCCAGAAAAAGAATAAAATAAAATAAAATAAAAAAATCCCTTAATATCTTTCCAAGGAGGATTTTTGCTCTGTAAAGCAAATTTTCCTCTGGTTCTTGCTGAGGCCGGGCGTGGAGGAAAGGTTTAATTCCCAACTTTTCCCCTTCTTCCTCGCAGGGCTGCCCGCTCGGGTGGGCTCCGGGCATCTCCATCCCCACCTCGGGGCACGAAACGCTCCCAAAACCAGCCCCGGTGCCTCCCCCGGTCCAACTCGGGGAGGTCTCCACCAGCACCTCCCTCCGGAGGGGATGCAGGGGCGGTTTCAGCAGCCGATTTAATGCCGGCAGGAATTTCGCAGGGCGAACGCAGCCGGCCGGCACGAACACCGAACCCAAACCCGGCTCCGGTTACCCCCAATATCGGGGCCGGGGGACGCCGAGCCCCAGCCCAGCATCCCGGCCATCGTCTCGTGCGCCGGGTCAGCGTTGTTCCTTTATTTTTCCCCAAAGCTTGCACTTTCTTCCCCTTTCCGAAAAGCCGCTCGAACGCCTCCCAGGGCGTTACTACGGGCGCGGAGCCATCGCTGGGGCAATCACAACCCCGCACTTTTAGGGATGGGGGAGGCACCGGGGTACCGGGAACCGCGGTCCCTGGGCACGGCACATCCCCAAGGGATTTTCCCGTGCATCTTCCCGGCTCAGGCCTGCTCTCTGCAAGTCAAACTAACCCCCCCCAAAGTCCACCGGCCGCTAAAATAGGTCACTGCCGCAGGCGAGAGCCCCGGCTGCAAGGCTCCCGGTGCAACCAGCCTCCCTCCGTTATTATTATCATTTTTTTTTAAGAGCGTGCATGGAAAATCCCTTTGCAAACCCGAAGCGGGGTGGGATGCTGTGCCCTCGCCCGCGCCACGCTCGCGCCCTCGCTCCTCCGGGGTACCGGGGTGAGCCGAGCATCCCCCAGACCCCCCTGGGAAAAGGGGTCCCCGTGGCAGGGTAGGA
>NW_008825616.1:2282172-2336166 GCF_000699105.1 Pygoscelis adeliae
GCACCCCAGCCTCGGCCGGGAGCCGGGTCCCCCCAAAACCCTCATGCTGGGGACCAAGGGGGCAAAGCTGGAGCAGCCCCAGGTTGTCCGGGGAGGCACCACGCAAGGTCCCACGGTGACCCACGCCTCTGACACCGAGACAGGCTCTGCCCGTCGGCGCTGGGCTCCACCAGGGCAGGAGAAGACCCAGGAGGCGCCCAACCGAGGCTCATCAGGATGGTGACCACCTCCGAGGCCCACTTCTGCCCCCACCGTTCGTGCAGACGCCATCCAAAATGTCAAGGGCAAATGAATTCCCTTCTACCACCCTAAAAGCAGAGAAACGCAACGGCTCCGAAGGGCATCGGCCACGCGGCAGCGGGGCTGGGGGCGTCCCCGGAGCCCCCGGGCGGCTCCATCTTCATCCCACCTTCCCGGCTCTTTTCTTTTGCCTAACCACTCCCTTTTGCAGACATAAATGTGGTAACGTCTTGCACTTGTTTAGACTCTGCTTCGGTTGCCGTGTGCAGTAACTTCTTCCAGATGTGTACGGCCCTTTACATAATGTCGCCGTAGCCACGTCCTGCCTGCGCTGGGTTTATTTAATATATTTAATTTTTTTTCATGCCCTTTCTTGCTCTCAACCCTGCTCCGCTCTATAGGAAAAAATCCTGGCTGACGCCACCAGCACCTCTCCCCTATCAGAAAGCTTTTCGTGAGATGAGTGTTTGGCCCGTCCAGCATGTCTCCTACCCTGGAAACGTTTCCAAAAGCTACATAAGCTCCTGGAAAACACCCGGCTGACACGCAGCCAGCGCCGGGGCGAGGGTGAGATGAGGCCGGAGGTGGGAGCCGGGGATTTAAGCTCCGCTCTGGAGCCCAAATCCCTGCGGCACCTTTATGGACGTGGCAGAGGGGACCAGGGAGCTCCAGAGCTTGGAGCCCTCGTAGCTCTGAAGCACGCAGGTCTGCAGGGACAGGCAGGGGGGGGGGAAGAGCTAAAAAAGGCAGGGATGGTCAAAGCCCTGATGCCACTCTGGTGGGCTCTCCATGAGGTCCTTGCCTTTTGGAGGATGCTGAGCCCACCCCTCACATGGAGACCTGGCCTTTGCCGTCAGCAGTTTTTCCTTCCTGATGTGGGAGAAGCTGCTCCTGCAGTGGCTGTTGCCACCAGCGCAAGGGGAACTGTCCTGGAAAGGGCACAACCAATGACACCTTTGGGTGAAACACTTTATTTGACAAGAGTGACTGCAGCAACGTTCCTAAGAGACAAAACACACGTGGTTTCATTGGCCACAGCGTTGGCCAACTTCGTTGGCTCACGTGGAATTTGCTGAAACAGCTTCCCAAAGCTCCCAGCAAATCCCACCCAACCCAGTTTGGTGGGATCCCACCCAGCCTGGTTTGGTGGCTTTGCTGTGTAGGACAGGCAAGTTGGTCTTGTGCGTGACCGATGAAGCGCAGGGGCCGTCCTGAATGACTTAGGCCACCTCTTCTTCTGCTCCCCATCCCACCATGCAAGGGCCAAGCGGGGTGAGACATGAGATGCTTCCGCATAGGTTAAGGTTAATGGGGGACGTGGACAACTCATCTCTTGTGTGAGTTTTTTTCCTTCAACTGCTGGGATTTCTGAAAGGGGGTAACTCCAAGCTCTCGGTGCCTTCATGAAAAGAGCTGGAAGGTCTGGAGTCTTCCTGGGAGATGGCTCTGCCGTACCTTGCATAGACATCACTGGGGAGAATGACCAATGAAAGGGTAACGGGGGTCCAGCTCACCATAGAGGGATCTGGGGGTCCGGAGTTCAGTTCAGTCACTGTTAGGGAACGGGTTCTCCAGCAAAAGGGAAGCTCTGGAGAAACTGGTAAACGAGGAGCACATGGAGGGAGGCCCTGGTGACACAGGAGAAGTGTTAGGTCTCCTCCCCGCCTCTTTCCAGCAGTGTGGTGCCCACAAAAGGGACATCTCCTGTAGCTTTCCCTCTTCCTTTCTCTCGCTGGGCCATGAGATAGCAACCCAGTGGCTCCACAAGGTCATAAGGGGTCTTAAAATGAAGGACCAGCCACAACAATACAGAGGCTGGAAAACATTTAGGGAAACCAGGAGAGGTCCATATTTCCTTGGTATAACCGATCTCTGATATTTCAATTTGCATTTCCATAGCTTCGGTCTTCTCCAAGAGAAGCGTCAGCAAGGACAAGGGAGGAGAAGAAAGCTGATACCCTGTAATAGCTCAGACAGCTCTGAGTTCGTGAGGACCCACACAAGAGCCCAGAGGTATTTAAGACGTGTAGACGTGGCACGTAGGGACATGGTTTAACGGTGGACTTGGTAGTGTTAGGTTAATGGTGATCTTAAGGATCTTTTCCAACCTAAATGATTCTATGATTCTATGAAGAACCAAGTGGACCTGGAAGGGTATCTCTGAGGTGGTAACACGTCCTCTTGCTGGCTCTGCCTGCCTGGGCTGGATTCACTGCTTTAAGTGCAACAACCGTGCTCTGCTGAGCATCTTCTGTGGGCTGGAAGTCCCAAGGATAGATGCTCCAGGAGATGGTGAGATGCACTTCCTTGGTGTCCACCCTTCCTGAGGCAGCGCTGAGCCCCCAGCATGTCAGGGCATGCGCGTGCTTGGGTAAAGCAGGAGGTGGAAGAGCCCTCCAGATTGCCATGGCCTCACCCATGGGACACAGGACGGAGGCTGGGGACACAGTCAACCCGTTGGGGATGTATCATGGGCTTGGCGACTGGTTCCACTCAGCAGATGGTTTTCTGAGCCGGCGTACGGATCATGGAAAAGAAGGGATCAAATCAGGCCAAGAGAGAGAGAAGGGAAAAAAGAATAGGGAAAGCAAGAACATTCCTGGAGGCTCTCCGGCCTCTCTCCCTCCAACCTTCTGAGAGGAGGAGGAGGAGGAGGAGGAGGAGGAAAGAGACAAAACAAAAGGCACAAGAAAAGAATGAGCCAAAGCAGCATTAACACGAGGGTTGCAAGGTCCAAAGCAAGCAGCGTCGTGATGCAACAGGGCAGGCCCCTTCCCAAAAGCCCGTCAGCTTTCGGAGGACCCCGGGGGTCCTGCAGAAAACGCTGCCCTTTTATGGCCAGGCGAGGAGGGCCGTGGCGCGGGAGCCTGCCCTACTAAGGAAAAACGTCTCCCACTTAGTGCTTGCAACGAGAACACCCACAGTGTGAGTATAGACAAGCTCTCAAAGGACGACTGAAATACTGCTGCTTCGTGTTGACCCCAATTCTTCTTTTTTTTTTTAATTTTTTTTTTTCCCCTTCTTTGATTTCTCAGATCTGCCTCCAAACTGGGAAAAAAAAGTAATAAACTAAAAAAAAAGAAAAGCGGTTATTCAGGCAGGGCTGGCTGGTTTCAGGTGACACCCTCACATCACGGTGCGGGGATCAGGTTCAGAAAGGTCGTCTGAGGACACGGGTGAAGCCGTGTCAGACCGGGCAGACCTCCGCCCGGAGGACGGTCTCCTTCCCGCAGGCAGCTGCCGGCAGGCGAGCGGCGGCCGTGCCGGTGTTTATCCTCCCCTGCCCGGTGGAAGGGCTGCGATCCAAGCCGGGGAAGACGTCGTTACTCTACTCTTAAACACGACGGCGCGTGCCAAGTTCATCCATCCGCCCCTGCAAATCAGAGCCCGGGCTGACCCGGCATCTCACTGCCCGAGAGGGAGCCACCACCTCCCAGAGCTGCAAAATACACCTTATCCCAAGTCAGACGGCGTTTTCCTTTTGAGGGATCACCGCTCCACCGGGAACAGCTTTTACTCTTTGGTTGGCAGAGGCAGGGAGGGGAATCCACGTTGCAGATAAGACCCTGACCCATCAGAAAGTCCAGTGAAGCTCCTGAATTTGTATTTTCTGTATTTTTCATGCACCTAGTAATTTGCCCACCCACAGGTATCTGCTGGGTCCAGCAGCAGCCAGGTTTTAATTCTCAGAGGAGCTCGTATCAGATTCCAGGTCCTGTTTTCTACCAATTTTGTAGTAATCAGGTTTAATTTTATACGTGGTAATGCCAATATTCGGAAGTTTACTTACAACCTTTGAATTATAGCACGGTGATGAGAAGATCCAAGTATTAAAGAAAAATTGCTTGGAGGAGGAAGGTGGAGACGCCCCCCACACTTCCAGATTCCCTGCAAAATATTTAACTTATTTTGCCCCTAGAAAAGAAATCATAGGATCGTGGATTTACGTTGGAAGGGGTCTCCAGAGCTCACGTGGTTCAACGTCTTGCTCAAAGCAGGGGGTTTCTCATCTTTTTATTTCCTCACTGCTCTCTCAGTGCTCAACCCAAGGATGTGGACCAAAGAGGAGCCTTAACCCGTATCATTCACAGCCCAAACATCTGCCCTGCTGCTGAACATCCAGAAATACTTATTGGGTACCAAAACCCCCAGCGAGGTGAGGCTGTGATGTGTCTCCTCGCGCTGCCTGGCTCAGCGTGGCTTTAGTGTCTTTGCGTCCCTTGCACGGCGTCGGTGTTGACAGACATCAACTCATTAGCAGTGGGACTCGTTAGAATCAGTGCTGCAAAAACACAGCACCAGAACTGGTGCCTTGGGGTATTTTTTTCCAGGTGGGTGATCTAAATGTGTTACAAGGCAGGAGAGCATGGTGCAGTTGACGTTACCCTGCTTTTTGAGCTGGTCCTGCTTCTCCCTGGGATGAGTTACAGCAGAGGAACAGAGCATTGCCAGGTCTTCGTTTTGGGGGACAAAGGCTTATTTCGAGCATTACTTAACCGCAGGGTTTTGAGATCGAGGCCTCTGCACTGGATGTATCAAGCAAGCCAAGTCAAGCAACCCAAGCCAAGTTGTCCTTGCTGGTGTTGCGTTGGAGAAACAATCTCTATTAACAACTTGACTTGGCAGTTTCAACATTTTGGGGAAAGAAACATTTCTATTCTCCCACCAGGCCTTTCTCCAGCCATTATTGGCTACTGCTTTCCTGCATGAACAATTTAACTCCTGGTATGTTCAAGGCGCTAGACAAAAGTAAATTCAATAAAATTCAACCCTTTTCATGAAAAAGCATGTGGATTCTATGTTCTAGGTGGGAAAACCACAGGATCTTATAAAGGGCTTTTTTTTTTAAAAGCCCTTGAGAAGACCATTGAAGAAACTAAATTGCCACTGGAGAAAAGGTCCTTCTATTGCTCGAAAGCTAGTTAAAAGACAAGAAGCAAAAGGTAGGACTTTAATGGTCACTTTTCAGGATGGAAAAGAGTCCATGGTGTGGTTCACCAGAGACGGAGACCCGGGTTTTTCAACATCCTTATCAGCAATCTGGAGGAGTAAGAGCAGACCCACATCTCCGCGTTTGCAGGTGGTCTTCTGAGGTCATCAAGTGCCACACCAATGGCAAGCAACTCCAGAAGGCTCTCAAAAAAAGAAAAAGCAGAGAAGAAAGTTTCAAATGAGCTTTGGTATAGGGATTGAGAGCAGCCCTGCCGAGAAGGACTTGGGGGGACTGGTGGATGAAAAGCTGGACATGAGCCAGCAATGTGCGCTCGCAGCCCAGAAGGCCAATCGTACCCTGGTCTGCATCCAAAGCAGCGTGGCCAGCAGGTCGAGGGAGGGGATTCTGCCCCTCTGCTCTGCTCTGGTGAGACCCCACCTGCATTGCTGCGTCCAGCTCTGGAGCCCTCAGCATAAGAAAGACACGAATCTGTTGGAGCGGGTCCAGAAGAGGGTCACAAAAATGATCAGGGGGATGGAACACCTCTGCTATGGAGAAAGGCTGAGAGAGTTGGGGCTGTTCAGTGTAGAGGAGAGAAGGCTTCGGGGAGACCTTATTGCAGCCTCTCAGTACTTAAAGGGGGCTTAGAAAAAAGATGGCGGCAGACTCTTTAGCAGGACCTGTTGCGACAGGACAAGGGGGAATGGCTTTAAACTAAAGGGGGGTAGATTTAGACTAGATAGAAGGAAGAAATTTTTTATGCTGAGGGTGGTGAAGCACTGGCACAGGTTGCCCAGAGAGGTGGTGGATGCCCCATCCCTGGAAACATTCCAGGTCAGGTTGGACGGGGCTCTGAGCAACCTGATCTAGTGGAAGATGTCCCTGCCCATGGCAGGGGGGTTGGACTAGATGACCTTTAGAGGTCCCTTCCAACCCAAACTATTCTATGATTCTATAATACCTAAAGTCTGGAGGGAAAAGGTCTGAACCACACTTGTGCGATGCTGAGGTTGGAACCAGCAGCTAGAGCTGAGATCTTGGATTGCCACCAGCCGCTCTCTGAAATTGCTGGCTCAACATGCGGCCAAGGTGTGTTCAAGGTGGCAGCCAAAAAAAGCCAAGAAATTGTTATTTCTCTGCCTTCCCTGAGCACGTCCAACGCTCAGGGCATCTCTTGGCTGATGCAGAAAACGCTGGTGCATCCGCATTTTGAGTACTGTGTAGTCCTGATCTCCAAGAGGAGTACGACGGTGTTGGAGAAGCAGAAAGAAGAACAACTAAAATGACTAGTGGGATGGGGCAGCTGCTTTACAAGGCGAGATGAAAAGGTCAGGACCCGTCAACCTGGAGAAGGGAAGGCTGTTGGGAACTTAGGAGCGAGGTGCAGCAAATCAAAACTATTACTCAAAGGAGTAGATCCGTTCAAAACGAGTAACAACGTCCTCCTTCAGTCAGCAGCTTGCCACAAGAGCCAAATACATCAATAGATTCAAAGAAGGGTTGAAGAAATTCACGGGCAATAGGTCTGCCGACAGGTAGTAGAAGGAATGGGCAGGCTGGTACCCACCAACGCCCACGATGCAACGATTGCTGATGCTGGGAGAGCAGAGGGGAATGAACTGAAGATGCTTTGCCTTGCATGTTCTCCTGAAATATTATCTCCTGTCGCTGCTGGAAAAGACTAGATAAACTTACAGGAAAATGGGGCAGTTTACTGGACCAGATTCTCCCACATCCAGTGAGATGTGCTTAGATTACTACTTATCACCTCTAGACTTCATCGAGAAAAAGCAATAAGCTTCAGTCCTTATCCAATCCGTAGCTAAAACGTACATTAAGTGGTTCCTGCATTGCATCGTGCAAACTTAAAGACCAAATTTCTCCGACAGCTCAGAAACGCTTCGGTGTCACCTACAAGTCACATTCGCAGCGCAGCGATGGGTTTGCTCGTTGACGAGCCAGGTGTGGAAGCTGCATGGGTCTTCCCAGCACGGGGCTTGCGGTTCAAAGGCATCTTTACACATCGAAGGGTAACGCGGTAAGAAACAGCATTTCATTAGTCAGGAAGTTATAAATTGATATCTTGATTGAAATAATTATCAAGAATTACAGGAAATACCTGGAGATGCATTTATATTCAAGAGAGTCTCTGGGGAGTAGGGGAAGCTTTGCCCCAAGTAGGAGTTTCTGCTCAGGAATGGGATGCGGCACGTCAAAATAAAGTCCCACCTCTCAGACCCACCACATGGCTCCTGCCTGATGGCTTCGGTCCTCGTTTCTAAGAGCTCAGCGGGACATGGGGGAGTCGAGACCAAGTAAGTGCTAGATATTAACTGCTTCTTCCGTGTCGGTCTCCAAGTTGACTCTAACTTTTACCTGTTTTCTTAGAAGAAAACGTATTCTTACTTTTTCCTTAGATAATCTCGAGTCGGGAGGGATTTGCTACTGGTGGAGTGGCAAAGCAGATACGTGTGAACTGTATTAATTTCAAAGCACCTCTGGCTTTTAGGTCCCTGGAATCCATGAGGAGCCTTTCCATCACGAAAGGGGTATAAATTGGTAATGTGAAAGACGAGAAACCATCTTATTCAGTAAATACTCACATACAGAAAAAACAGTGAACTTTCCTCCCCTGCCTAAGCCATGGAAAATAATCCCCCAAACAAAAACATTTCCAGGGTGAAGATCACATAGAAATCGTCTGATTTATACTAGTGCTAAAGAAAAATATTAAATGCTGGTATCTGTGCTGGTATCCTCGACTGAAGGAGGACGCAGAAAGATATTCAGCAGAGAAGGTCACAGGGGTGAAGCGGAGGCCTGGAAACGACGTCTTAGAGTGAAAAGCTCAGAGAGCGTGCCCCGTCACTCAGTTTTTCAAAGATAAAGTTACAGGGGGGATTAGAAACACAGTCTCCGAGGGCAACTATGGAAAACGAGCAACGGGCACCTTCAGCCAAGGTTTTGTAAGACCCAACATCCAGAAGCTCAAGTCAGACAAGCTGAAGTTCAAATTAAATTAAGACAAGCTGAAGTTCAAATTAAATTAAGACGCCAGCCCCTGCTCACATCCCCGCGTCCCCAGCGTGGCTGCAAGAGGAAAGATGGCAGGGACAGATGACACGAAGCCGGAGGAAAGCAGTGCTGGAAGGAGGGAGCATTGCTCGGAGGAGTTATTTATGATTCGCCGGGAAACTGAACAGATACACAGCCTGGGAGTCCCTGGGGATCTGTCCCAGGCCTGGCACTGCTCAAAATATTTTTTTAATAATTACTTGCATGAATAGAAAATTTGCTTCTTACAGCTGCAAATGATACCAAGCCGGGAGGGACTTCAAGTACTTTGGAGGATGGGCTGGAACTTCAAAACAATCTTAGAGACTGACACATTAGAGAAATAGCCTGGAAAAAAAACATAGGCTGCAATTTAGTAGAAACAAAGGGAAAACTTGCTGCTTGTGTAAGAACAGTTGAACTGCACGGCACAGCCCGGGCAGGGAGCGGGCGAGCCGGGATGCGGCAGCGCATCTCCGCCTGGACCAAGCAGCCCTCCTCATGCTGTTGCAAAAGCAGCAAACCACAGGCAGGGACACATAAACGTGGCCTGCAGGACACGTGGAGCGATGCTTTAGGTCCGCGTGGCACCGTGAAGCCTCGGCTGGAGTATGCTGGATATGACTATCTGGGGAGGTTATGGGCTGGTGGTAGAGTCCAAGAGATGGTCAGATCCAAGAAGTTGCAAAAAAACCCCACAAAAAAAAACCCCAACACCCCCCAAAAACACCCCAAAAAGACCAAAGGACCTGGAGCTATTTAGTCCAGAGAAGACCAGATTTGGACAAGAGCTAGCCCAACCCTTTTACAAATATTTAAGGCGGCCTTTTTCTTTCTACTTAAGTATTGAAGCAGAAGGAAAAAGGTCATCCTCCTCTTCTCTAACTGCGAGAAGTAGTGATGGGCTTAAGTGGCAGCAAAGGAGCTTTAGTTTAGCCATCAGAAAATACACTTTTTTTTTTTTTTTTTTTTATAGTGTGGATAGTTCAGGCAATTTTGGTTTTGGCACTTCAACTGCTGAATCCCAGACCTACTGCGTTTTACACAGATAGAGTTGATCCCGCCTCCGGGGAGGAGGAAACGGTGCTGCAAAGGCCCCTTTTTGCTGTACTCTCTGGCACAAACCTTTTCTGAAAGGCGTTGGTTCGAAGCTATCGATAGAAATGAAAGACGCTCGTGGAATCTGTGCAGTTTCCTGCAGCAAGCCTATAGGAAATCCATCACTAAAGCTGGATTTCACCATCAGTATGGGGGTTTTTTTGCAGATAAAGCTGTCTCGATTAAAAAAAAAATATTTTTTTTATTTGTTCCCCCCAGTTTAATGGAAAAAGAAGAGAGGTGCATATCACACCGCGCATTGCTACACTCAAGAAATCTAAAATCACACCGAGTAGCAAAGGCACAACTAGGCAGCCTGTGTTTTGTATGTTACTAGCTCCTATTCCCAGGTTCGCTAGTGTTGACCAAATTACCCTCAGCCGGCTCTCATTTCTCTAATAACCAGTCCTGCCGAGCTCAGCAGGGAATCGCACCTTCGCAGCACACTCGTGAGCTCTCGAGAGTGCAGAATTGCCCCAGACGACACAAGGCGGCTTTGGTGGTACGGAGAAACCAACGTCCATCTCAAAGTCTTGGGTGACGCTCTACTCTCCAGACCGTCTTTCCGCAGATGAGAACATCGAGCACTTGATATCCTCCCTCCCCCTTGGTTTTTTTTTTTTTTGACGTCTTGAAACGAACAACTGTTTGTCACAAGGAAGGGATTTAATCTTTGAAGAAGGGAGGCATAAGGTCCAAGGTCAAGAGAGCTTCAGAGCACGGGCTGAAGGCTGTTGCTCTTCAGCCAGAGCTGCAGGTCCTAACAAAGTCAGTGGAATATGAGAGATCCAGCACGTTCCCCAAAATCACGTCTAAGCCTCGGTGCCAAATAGCGACGCTGCTTGTGGTGGGGGACCTTTGCGCCAGTGACTACGGGCGACGTTAGCAGCCAGCGCGGAGGACCCCTGGGCAGCACTGGTCATGGGACACGATAAGGACCGATTGGTCCCTACAGGGAAGGGACTTATTGAAAATAAGTGACATGAAGTGACCGGGGAACCGTTGCTTGCTATTTCTCTCAAAATGAGGGCTAAGGACACTCAAGGAAATTATCAAACTGCACATTACAGCAGAAAAAAAAAAAAAAAAAAAGAATCCCCCACCTCAATCAGCGTCGCTATTTGGCACCGAGGCTTAGACGTGATTTTGGGGAACGTGCTGGATCTCTCATATTCCACTGACTTTGCTAGGACCTGCAGCTCTGGCTGAAGAGCAACAGCCTTCAGCCCGTGCGTGCTCTGAAGCTCTCTTGACCTCGGACCTTACGTCTCCCTTCTTCAAAGATTAAATCCCTTCCTTGTGACAAAGGTGGAAGCCGTCATGCTGCAGACCTCAGAAGCATAAAGGGATTAAAAAAACCCATCCACAACTGCTTTATGCAGCCATTATTAAACACAGCGGTTCACAGGCAGCCGTTGCAAAGGCCTGCTAAGTTTACCGAGAAAGGATCAAATATTTGTCCTCCTGCTTTTTCTTTTCTTTATGCACCTGCAACTTGGTTATAATCACTGCTATGCTACTTCTATTCTAGGACCTCACTTCTTTTATACTAGGAAAGCTTTGCAGCTGGCTCTGCCAGAGCCCGTGGAGTACCTGAAACAACAGCCCTCCGTATTTGAGGCTGCCCCACAAGTTGAGCATTATTTTCCGAGAGCAAGGCCTATCCGGCACTCAACTGCTTTAATCTGAAGTGAGCAGCGTTTGCTTTGGCCGCATCGAGGAGGCATTGAAGGTGGGGGTTTGCCAGGGAAGCGCTCACCTCCCTTTCCCTTGAATCTCTGCGACAGCGAGTGTAAACATATAAAATTGAAATAGCTACACTGATTTAAAAAAGAAAAAGCTTTCTTTATGCCAACTACCTAGCCCTCTCAAGAGAAGGGGTTTGCTTTTTCATTTTTCCTTAAACATGCTTCTTCAACCAGCACCTGAAGACCCAAAAGCCTCTGTCGATTGACTCATCTCACTAGCACATTTCCGAAAGAGTCGGGTGTTTCTCCTGGAAGTGCAGCGATCAGCCCCTTACCCTCTGCCGTTCCCGAGGACCTTCCCGATCTTCCTCACGCTTTGCACGGCTCATTTTTGAAAATGCATCAGGGAGAAGTTACGCAGACACTGCCCGAGCGATGGGACAGGCAGCTAAGGCACCGAGAGAGGGGAAGAACTCTTCCTTGTCCTCTCTCACGGGGTGCACGATGAGCTGGAAGAAAAAGAAAGCCCAAGGGGAAGGGCAGCCCCTTCCCATCCGAATTAAGGAATTAAGGAATTTTGCAACCTAAGGCCAGGACTAGGACATAATGCCAGGGTGGGGGCTACAAGCGTTCACAAGCTGCGTTGAGCTCAGCACTCTCCACATTAGTCCATCCTTTGGGTAAGGACAGCGGTCACCTTGGGCTGCGCCATGCTCTTTCAAGGACAGATATACGTCACAGCAGAAATAGCAATTAATACCAAATTAATGCCCCCCCCGCGCAGCCACTGTGACTCTGAAATATTACCTTCGTTAAAACAAACAAACAAACAACCCAAAACTGCCACAGACCGTCTGACTTCACGCCTGCGATCCTGTCTACTTCGGAGGGATTACATGGACATTATTAAATTCAAGACTGGGTCCCTTTAATTGTTTATGTACTTTTTAAGGTTTTAACTTAACCACAGTTCAGCAGCTAAAGCATTTTCAAACCAGGTGGAAAGTCATTACCCTTTCACAGCCATATTAAAAAATAATATTTATTTATAGGGATGTTAAGTAGGGGTGGAGCATGCAAAGCTTTATCTTCTCGTGATTTAAGTCCCAGGCAGCGTTCAGTTTGGACATTACACCAGATGGATTCCAGAGTGCAGCTCAAGGTCATCTAAATACTGTGTGTTCTGCTCCAAACCGTAAGCACGATCATCACGAACCACACAAAGCCATCAACAGAAATTTAATACACTGTCGGAGACCTGGTGATCTTCTGAAAGAGCACTTCAAATGCTTCTTACTCTCGAGCGCAAGGACACAAATAGCCCTTGTTTAAAAGTGATACAGTAGGAAGGAAATCTCCCTGCACGTCGGTATCGTAGGAAAAGTGCATTTACGCCGGTGCTTTGTAAATACGCGCTTTGTCAGAACGAGTTGTTCCACAGCCAGGTGGTTCGTTTCACGTTGTCTTGTTCCAGGCAAGTGAAGGCACTCACCTGCAACCGGAGAGGGAACGCTTGCGCTCACAGAGCTACACCACAACAGGGTTCTGTGTACCAGCTAGCGGATAATCTATTGCCAAAACAACAGAAGACATACGGACCTGACCTTACTCAGAACTCCCCCCCCCGCCCTTTTTTTTTTTTTCTTAAACCACTTATACTCGAGTAATAATTTTACCACGTTGCAGGATTTAAGACGTTTTAACAGAAAAAAGTCACTAACGAGTAATACGTAAGCGGGTGTCAGCCACTATTTTTAACACCGCGTGCTCCAGCACAGCGCCCTGCCTCCAGCCTCCTCCCCACGCTCCGGCTTGCTGCCGGAGCCGGCTCAAGGGGACGGCTTGACCTCTACGGCAGGGGGGCCCGCCCCCCCGGCGGCGGGCCCCACCCTGATGTTTAACTGCGGCACAGAACACGGCTTGTTAGGCGCAAAAAGCCATGTTACACATTTAAAAGACAGGTCGTTGACTACCTCTCTGACACGGAAGACAGACTGTTTTACGCCACAGCGCAACGCGGAGGTTGTCTAACGTTTCTTACACTATTGCTTTTGTCTGCTGTCTTTGATGTAGCCATTCACCCTTCCCTGACCTTACATTTTGTTATTTTTAAACACCTTTCACTGCCATAGCTCGTATCACCTGGAGTTCCTACTTTTCCTGCCTAGGATTTCTCGTGCCTCCTCCGCAAAGGCAGTGCTCCGAAGTTTGGGAAGTGCCAGGTTAACCAGACCACGCTAAAGACTAAATCGAACAACAAGGAAACACTTCCGCTTGTCCTTTTTACCTTAGAGCAAGGCAATTAGCCCTTCTATCAGGACAAAGCCAGTATTTTCCAATGAAATCCAGTTTTTCTGGAACAGAAGGTCTAAAAGACTAATGGATTAGTCCACTGAGCCATTACACCTGCTGACTTGAACTAATACCACATTTCCAATGCGCTACGGAAATGATGCGGGAACGCGTATTTGGGAAAGAAGATTTAGCAAAGTAGTTAAACTCAGCACGCTTAGAGCTTTCCGTGTAGATCTGTTAAGTGTAGCTTTTCACAAAGGATAGGAACCTTTTATATATCTTGAGGAAACGGTGAGACCTCAGATCACTTGGAAATTTCAAAATATTTGTTCCTCCAATGACTATTATGTAAACCCAGTACAGAGCCTCGCTGAGGAATCATTCTCTATGTAGGTCAGGAAAAGGAAAGGCAACTTGTACGTAGTCTTGCAAGGGACAAAAGCGGATACAGAAATTGAAGTATATTTTTTTACTTTTCCTGCCTGTTCCCCTCAAGCAGCAACGGATTTTTCCAGATGTAGAGAAAACAGCATTTGCAGATATGTACAAAAGTTTATTTTACAAACAGCGACTACTTTTGAATAACAAAATTGCAAAAACATAGACCAACATTAGAAAACCAGCTCAGGGGTACATTTTCTATCTGAAGCACAATTTAACAGAGTTCACTAAGTAAAAATACTCCCCCCTCCTTCCCTCACACCCCTCCCCAGCCATTTACCAGATGGAATTTCTTTATAAAGCTTGAATTCAAGATATGAAATAGACATCAGTGACATTGCAGTAATTTTGGACAACTACAATTAATTGCTTGACCGGATTTCTATTACCTTTTCCCGGCCTTCAAAATAAAAAGTCAACTCAGATCTGAAATATGACAAAGTCCGATTCTGGAGCAATTTTTTCTCTAATAAGTATTGAATGGCAATGTTTATATTTGTGTGTTTTGTTATACCACTAGCCCACTAGTTCTATTTTCTCAGTAAGGGAAAAAACAAGTTATATTTGTACTTAAAACTATGAAACTGCAACAAACATTATCTTGAGTTAGCAATGAAATATTTGTTCAGGACTCTAAAATGGCTGCTACTGTTGGAAACGTCTCTGTAAATATGTATACCGACTTGAGTAATAGATGTACTTCATGTTAAAAAGCATAAGCAGCTTACAAAATATTGATTCGAAAGGATTACGTGCACACACTTTTTCACTGAATTACAAGAGTAAGAAGGGTGTGAGTCCAGAATTTTGGGTTCTTCTAGAAAGTGAAAAACCTAGATGACAAATTCAGTTTTAGGAACCTGCATACAAATGTCTTATTCAGCTGTTCGTGGACAGAAACGGAAGGCGTCATTACAGTCTCCAAATGTCACTCTGAACTTTCTTTTCATGTTTCAGAAGTGTACCAAAAGCTAATTTTGGATAGCTTAATTCAATCAACGAGACAGTATGAATTGACGTCTAAGCAAGAAATTACCACTTTTAATTTTCAAAGCTGTTGGGTCCTGATGAGATTTAAAAAAAAAAATCCATTTTCAGTATTCGAAAAAACATTTGAGAAAATGAAAGCAATCTCAAGATATTACAGAAAGTCAGTAATGAAAACTATTATAATACAACAGTACTCATTAGCTCTAATAAAGCTATGTTAGTCTGTTTTATCACTACAGACCCCTCTTTTCAGGTTACATTATGCCATTAAAAAAACCCCTGTTTCTTAGTACACAGCTTTCTAAACACTGAAAAACTTTACAAGTTATTTGAAATCAACTCAATCAGAATATTGCAAAAATTACTCAATGCTCTTCAGCTTAAATCTATGGGTTTTTTGCAAACCGTTTACCTGTAACATGGAGGCATTTTTGGTATTAAACTTTACTTTGAAAGTATCGTCCATGCTTTTTATCAGGCATCCCAGTATTTTTGTAGTTGTATCACTTTAACAATATATAGTTCAGTATCTGCAATATCAATATCCGATATGCCCTATGGCAGATGGGATACATCTACAGACATTTTATAAAGGAACCATTATGGTTTGTTTTCTCAAAAAATCATCATGTAAGTTTTTTAAAAAGTGTTTTGAACAAACTCATGATATACCCAACAGTTTACAATATTCAACATCAAAATGTGTGTTGAAGTATGCCAAGCACTGTAATATGAATTGAAACAAAATTCAAAAGTGTTTAGAAATGCTTTTTTCAGACTCTTAAGAACACTGCTGTTTTTCACAAAATTCACTTTTAAACAGAAAAGTTTAGACAAGTTGGATATTAAGATCAGAACTCATTCATCACACTTTTGCTCACTGCTTGTCAGTTTGACAATTCCCATTGTGCCTAATCTCACCCTATTCAGCAAGCTTCTGTAATATCACAGTACAGCAAGGATTAAGACAGAGTGGCAGTCTTTGTTTTCATCACCTAGCTGTTGTGTATACACTGTGTACAATGCAATAATCAACAAACAAGACAGCATGGAACCCATCTTCCAGCATTAAAAAAAGCATTTTAGTAAACTAGAAATGGCAGCCTTTGTAAGAAGTTTTCTTCACAGTTTTATAGTTGCTAGCATATATTCAATAGCAACGGGCAGAAAGCCCTACGGTGTTTATAAACACACTTGAAGACAGTACTGATTGCTGCACCCAGAAAAGCGGTGGCAGCAAATTCACCTAAGTGTCATTCATGGCTTGGAAAATCCGATTCAAGGAAATAAAACTGTTTTTTTTTTTCCTATTTTGTAAAAGTAGCATTTGACGTTAAAAAAAACCAAAACCAAACAAAACCAGTTGAGTCAAGCTCAGTGCTTCTCTCTGTAAGTATACAGTCAGTCAAGCGAGTTCACTGTTAAATGGTAAAGTTTCAGCTAACTTGGTAAACACCCTTCAACTTCACTTGTGACACTGTCAAAACAGGTTCTTTTAACATAACACTGAAAAAAATATTAAATACAGTTTCCATCGTCAAAGAAACGTTTTCAGCTGTATCTGCTGCTTTCACTGGGACTTCGATTGTTAGAGTAACTGCGATCACTTTCACTGTCAGAGCCGTAAGATCTACAAAGAAAAGATTAAAATGCCTCAAAATTGTATTTTGAGCTTCAAATTCCAAATTGCATCATGTAAAAAAATTGTCAAGACAGATACACGCGAAACAAGAAGAAAACATACAAGAAGTCTTTTACAGGATCATATTTCTTATAACTGAAGTATTCATTAAGGGACACTCAAAATTAAAATAATCATTAACTTTACATGATGAAAACCCTGCGTAACTCAAATCACACTGTGTTTGCAACTATAAAGTTTCTTGCTGTCTCCGATACAGCTAAGAAATCATCCCAAATAACTGTTTTTGTAAATGCAAATAGCTGACTGAGAAGTATACTCTAACAAATACAATTTTATATTGCAAGCGTTCCTCGACTAAGATAATTTGACAAATCCTTGCTTTATATATTGCAGTTTTTTGTTTGAAGAAGGGTCTTAAAAATTAGGCCCCATAACAACAACAGGAGTGTGTGAGTGTCTGCAGAGTGGAAGTTGTAGATTAAAATGTTTTGGCTTAACCAGAAGAATTCCAAGCTCAGCACCTAGCCAAACATCAAGACAGAGTCCAGATGGTTTCAGACAAACCACAGGACATATTCAAATTACACAGAATAAACTTTCTTTAGAGATTTTTCTAGCCTCGTGCCTGTAAGGAAAGCTTTCTAAATGAAAGATGAGCGTATCCTAATCCAACACTGTTTCTCTGAAGCTTCCCAACATCCTAAAACAATGATTTTGTAAGTCTATTTCCACACTCTTTGTTAATCTCATTAATTTCCACTCAAACACAAGATGAAAGTTGTCTTACTGTCAGAACTAGATGAGGAAATGGGTGAGAGCAGAGTCCATTAAGAGTTGGTACGAAGTTGTAAAAAAATAAGTATGAGGACAGCAGAGGATGAAAATTTACGGTAGTCACGAGATCTGCCTGATTTACCACTGACTAGTACGGGACATAGTAAAAGGTACAAAAGAAGTCACCACCAATATTCACTACATATATATAGAAATCTCTCCCCCCCCCCATCTCCTGTTCCACTTCTGATCTTTGTGAAATGTGCTCACTTACACCTGCATAATTCCCCTGGACTGAGTAGAATAAAGTTTATCTGAAATTCATCAGAAGCACACTGGTTTTGCAGGTAAAAAGTTCTTTCAAAATATGTTCTAGGAAGTCAAAAATTAATTCTGGATAGCACTGCAATTTTTAATTTCCCTTGCAGGTTTTTTTTTTTTTAAATCCACTTTTGCAGTCTAACCAAAAAATTTGGTTACATCCAATGGAATTCTTTGCATACCACGTAGCTTTTAATCCATAATAGGGCACTTGATTTAAATCTTAAGCTAGTTCACTGTAGTTTTTAAGAAACATTTAAAATTATTAAAAAACCCAAACATGCTTATTTTGAATGCATACATACAATGAACTGGAACCTTCTCAAATCTTTCTTATCCTAGTTTCTTCCCCTTCTTCATCCTCAAATTTAGTATGTCAGAAATTCTGATTTCCTCACTCACACACTTGCTGTAATTTTAATTGTTTTAATTATTACTTTTGGTAACAATGTATTTTTTATACTTGGGGGGAGGGAACCCATTAGCCTTCATGAACATCCTAAGTATATATTTAGCAAATTCTTTTGCATAAATACAGTGTCAAAGTCACACTAGCAAAAACATACCTGGATCGCCTATCATAACTTCTAGATCTTCGATAGCTGTCACTCCTTTTACTTCTACTTCGACTTCTGCTATAGTAACTATCATACGTGTATGACCTACTTTAAAGGGAGAAGAAAGTAATTGTAAATTTGCAATTTCTTGTCCAAAATGCTATTTATTTTAAATGTATGTTTTAAAGACATTTATATACAGAGATGAGTGGCTATATAGAAATTACTTTTGAAGGATGTGGCAAACAGAATAAGTCTACATTTTATACAAGAACAAGTATCTTCAAATAGTAAAAATCTCAAATTTATTAGTCTAGAAAAGACTTACTAAGCATTTAAAAAGTTTTGCGTTTCCTCTACAAATTGTAGATGCAGTAAAAATCTTGTTTGCTAATACTTTTGAAAACAAGTAACAAAGCGATTCCATTTATAACTCAATTTTATTTTAACAATAAAGGGAAATGTGTTCACTATTACTTATCTCGTATCATCACCTATAACTGTAATGCCAGAATGATTTGGTTATTTTCAGCTTTTAAAAGCGTCTTATGTTGATTTTGCTTTGATTCAAGTTGCTATCATGATATTATATTTTTAAGTACCATAGATAAAGGGGTATTCTTATACGAAGTTATTTTTTATAAGTACATTTATTGCAGAGTTTGTATAAAACTATAATCCATACCTGGATCGACTGTGATGACCGTAAGAACTACTTCTCGATCTACTTCTACTATAGGTTCGACTGACAAAAACAAAAGCACAGAGACATTTTAAGTTAATCAGAAACAAGTGCTAAAGGGAGCGGGAGGAGAGGGGGAGCGAGAGGAGGGGAACATGTTTTGCTCAGAATTCCTTACCCATACTACAAAACATTAAACAAAATTATTTTTCAGTAACAGCAAATTTTGAAATCTGACTATTCCAACTTGCACATTTCAAGTAGATACTGCAGTATGCAGTATTTCAAGTAGAGACTGCAGTATGCATAGCTAAGCACATTTCCAGCTCGCTCGGAGACTGAAGCATCGGACTGCTGTGCCTAATTTACTGGTTTTGCAATGCACCCCAACGCTATCTCCAATTAGAGCTACTTACTTACCTACGACTCTTGTAACTGTGGTAAGAACTACTTCGACTTCTTGAGCGATCTCTACTATACCATCCTCTGCTTCGGCTTCTTGTATAACTTCTTGACCTACAATCAATGAACAACTTTGAAAAGCACAAAAATGGAATATAACTGAAGAGAAAAGCAGCAGAAAACAGGAAGCAAATGCATTATAAAGCTTTATCTTTTAAGCTAAATATTTATTCCATGCTTGCTAAATGATACAGTGCTGTTTAAAAGAAAAACGTGAGTTGAAAAAGAAAAACATGCCTTAAAAATATCAGAACATTCAAGTTAACACAGTAGGCTGTGGGAATAGCACAAACTTCCTACCTATATGAATATGTAGAACTTCGGGATCGACTTCTTGAGTGACTGTAAGATATGGACCTTGTTCTGTGTCTGGATTTAGGTTCAGATTTACTTCGTGACCTACTGAGACTCCTGGACGGGCTATTGTCATCTCTACTTGGAGATTCTTCCTCACTGGAACTTTCTTGGTTCCTTGGCCTTCGATTTAGCCGTGCTGTTTTTCTAACTTCATCAAACAGAGATCCAGGCCTTACTTTATTTTTGGCTTTTATTTCAATTCTTAAACCTGCTGGTTTAGGCTCAGGTGCTGAAGCTACGTTCTTAACTTCTGTGGCAGTACTAATTGTTGCTGGTTGTAAGTTACCAACACCTTGCAAAGGCTTCCATTTATTATCTATCATATTGCTTTGTGTATTTTCAGTAATTTCACTTTTTAAACTACAGTCTTTAGCACTAGACGCAGGGACAGAGTTATTTTCTTGCCTTCCCGTTTCTTTTTCTTCTTTAATATTAATAAAGTCTATGATATTGTTTCCTAGTTTGACAGCATCTTGTTCAGGGGTCTCAACCTGTAAATCTTTGTTTATGCTTGCACTTAAAGCCTGAAGTTTAGCAGTGAGAATGACAGGAGTCAAAATGTCCACATCAACCTTCCCTGGTGAGTTACGATCTGGAGTACAAATCTCCATGTTGTCATCTGTCTGAATAACATCTTCCAATCCGTTCTGGTTACTTTCTTCAGCTTGTTTAATCTCATTCTTGCAAGCGGTCACATTTATTCCTGAGTTTAAAATACTGGCTGAAGTGTTTGTTTCGATGTTATCTTTATTAAGGTTACTGCGATCTGGTGAGGCATCGCACGTAGTGTTTTTACCTAAAAGGTTTTCATCCGCACAAGACTTTTCACCATTTCCCATTTTATCTTTGTCTATTTCATCCTTTTCATAAACTTGTTTTCTATCCTTTATGTCCCTGGTTAGCTGCTTTTCTTTATCATCCTTGGTAACCGGCTTTTCATTTATCTCATCATCATCTTCTTCACCAAACTCCAGGGGGGGCTGCCAATGAAACGTTTCTTTTCTTTTCTGAACTTTGTGTTTCTTCTCCTTTTTCCCTTTTGATTTTTCTTTTGCTTTTTTGGCATGTGATTTTTTAAGAGTTTTTTTCGATCCATGTTTGTGTTTTTTTGACTTTCCTCTAATGTTAGTTGAGCTAGAACAAGAACTGTCAGATTCAGAAGATGACAACTGTTTGCTTGTCTTCCACGTACAATCAGAATCCAGAAAGCCGTCTGAAGAATTTGATTGTTTTTTTATCCTTTTGGTAACACTAAGCTCCGTGTCAGAGCCTGATGTGGCCTCTCCTTCTTCTTTACTAGAAGAGGGTCTGGAATCTCCCCTATTATGCCTTGCCTCTCCTCTTTCGGAATTTGATTCAGAGTCCCATTTACTACCTGAATAGGATTTTCGTTTAGTTTTTGCACCACCTCTAGGTTGCTCAGAAGATTTCTCCTTAGCTGCTTGCTTTTTAGCATGATCAGAATCCCGCTCGCATTTGGATTTCTCCTCCCCTCTCTCAGAACTTAAGCTATTTTTATCCTGTTTCTGAGTATCTCCTTCTAATTGAAAACGGCCTTCTTTTTCTTGGACTACTTTCATTTTGGCAGAACGCTCACTGTCAGTAGAGAAGTCTGAAGATGATAAACTGTCAGTCTCTTTCAATCCTTGAGAAGACTCATCGTAGTCTTTTGTACACTTATAAGGGAGAGTACTTTCAGAGCTCGTTTCTTGCCTCAGTTTAAGAGACCGAGCATTTTGATCGTTTGATGCAGATTTTCTTTTGTTTCTGTGTCTATCATCATCACTAAGGGAATAATAAGATGTCGACTCACTATAACCTGACCTGTCACTGCGGTATTTACTCGGTGATGGCGATCTGCCAGAAGAACGAGATTTTGTCCCAGAGCTAGATGGACTTCTAGATCTCGTATAAGATCTTGAGTACGACCTACTGCGAGAAGACCTGCTTCTTGATCTTAGCCAACTGTCTGAGCTTCTGTCACTATGATATCTGGAATAACCGCTTCGATCGCTATCTGAACTCCTTTGTCGCTTACAGTATGAGGAAGAAGTGTTAGCCTCTTTAATAACTACTAAATTGTAATTAGTTTGTGTGGGTATTAAATGGGTTGTTTTAGCTTTCATTTCCTGAATTCGCTCGTAAGATGGCTTCCATGGTTTCTGCCCAGGTTTCCACCTTGAAGGCGGTGGGCTGTCACTTAAGGGTATAACAGGGAGGTTTTCCGGGACAACTGGTGGTACGACAACTTTATCACTGGGGAGTATAACTGCTCGTACAGGCTCAGCAGTCTTGTTCAACTTACTTTCATTTAATCGTGTTGAAATATTTCGTGGAGAATTGGAAACTGTCTTTTGATGCCTAGGGTTAGAACTCGACCTCGACCTACTTCGAGAACGCGATGATTTAGAGGCTGATCTTGATCTAGAACTTCTTCGGGAATAAGATCTTGATTTAGACCTAGATCTGGACTTGGACCTGTAGTATGATCGAGTCCCTCTACTTGATAAAGTCGATGAACTCTGTTCTTCCTTATCAGATTTAGACCAGTCTCTTCTGGATGAATGTCTAGAAGACAATGAAGAAGAACGAGATTTCCTCTCACGATCACAAGATGATTTTGTCTTCCTGAGGAAGGAATGAGAGGATTCTACATCTGATGAGGCTGATGTTTTCTTTTTTTTTGTTTGCTTATGCTTTTTGAAATGCTTCTGCTTTTTAGATTTCTTTTTATGTTTCACCTTCTTTTTCTCTTTTCTGTGCTTTTTGTGATGGCTGGAATATCTCACAGTGCTTAGATCAGAATAACCGTTATGTGACCAAGATCTTGATCTCCGTGATGCACTTCTTTCATCCCATCTGCTTGTACATGGATCACTCAACCTTAAAAACAAACAAATAAGCCCCACGCTAAGTGGAAATTCTTTAAAAAATTTATGATAAACTAAGTATTTTCCCCTCCTCCAAGGCAATTAGTTAAGTTTAAAAACAATTAATACCACCTCCCCTTTACTACCAGACAACTGTGTTTTGACCGAGCTTGTTACACTCATTTTAAGACACAGAATTACACCACTATCAACAGAGCTTCTTCTCCCTAAGAAATGAATTAGCCAACATCAGCAAGCTTTGCATATTGTAGAACCTGTGTAAAGAGATTTAATGTTTAATTTTAAGTCCATAGGACTTTGGGTAGTTACAGCTACCACTACAACTACGGGATTCATAAACCACGTTTAAATGCAAATTTAAACGCTTCATCTTATTAAGTATTCTTTTAGCTAGTACCCTGCAATATATCAATAAACTGAATGCACTCAGTATATAAAAAGACTTATCATAAACATTTGCAATTATTCAATAATGATTATATAGAATATTCTTCAGTTTTGCTTTTGGGGTTTCTCTGTTGTAATTTGATACAAGCTCATATTTAGTATCAAGCAATCAGAAATTCTGTAGAGCTGGGCTTCCATCACAGCGTTTGTAACTGCAGAAAGAACATATAACTACAACAATATAGGATTGGTGGATTCGATTGTTTTATTCAGTATCCAAAGAAACCATATAACCAAGTCTGAGGCTAAATGAAATCTGACATGACTAGCTCGATGGAACGCAACAGGAAACTAGACAGGTCAATTAATGACTGCTTAAATAGGTATCCAAGATGGCACCATCAGAAACAACTCTTCTGACCTTCTGACACTTTTCAGCACGTGTTCATCTGGTTATTCATTAGCAAAGTAGAAAGGTTTTAAGAAAGTTTTCAACTTCCAATTTTCAGAATTTAAAGGGAATGTGTTAACCACGAAGATATTTACATTTTTTTATTCAAACATGAATGACATGGTACATCTACACTATCTATTAAAGCTTGTGTTAAAACCCAAGACATTTTAAATTTGTAGTAAGGATCTTACTTATCGCCTTTACTCCACTTTTCTCCACTAGGTGGTCTATATGTTCGCAATCTCTGCATTTCCTCTTTCCAGTGAGGAGGAGTCTCACTGCTCTCATCATCATCAGATTCAGAACATGATCGTGATCGAGGTGGGGTGTGATATCGCTACGAAAACAAAGATAGATAGCTGCATAATATATTTTTCATTAAAAGAGACTGGATAATGAAGAAAATATACCGTGACTCTTACACAGATTTTGCATGCATCTTCATAAGACAAGCCAGACAACATTACCCATACGAAGTCCATGAAGAAAACACATTCTAGATTTCCTGCCAAAAATACCCACTTTTGGTATGCATATAACCCGCATGTGTGACTATCTTTTCATAGTCTGAGAGAGCATTTCTCAAAGCTTGAGAGGGGTAAGCTAAGCCATTTTTCCAAAACGTAAAAGGAAGAATTAAGGAAGAGGTCATGGATTCCCTTTACATAATACCTTTTGAAATAACACAATTACTGCAGATAACCAACTTTTTTTCAGGATACTAAAGCACAGATGTTTCACTTCAGTTAGCAGACACCTAACTGCTTGCCTGGGTAAAGACAAGCCCTATTTCTAAAGTTACTGCTGTTCAGCCCTTCAGAAATGGGAATCCAGTTCAGACACTTTCCAAGCAAAAAATAACTAAAAATAATCTTTCACAAAAGTGTAATGAAGCTTCATACTTAAAAAAAAAAAAAAATCATGCTTAGGCACAATACTTAAGTAGGCAATAAGAGCTAATTGTGCAGCAGAGAGAAAACTCTAATATTCTAACTCATTATTTTCCATTACCCAGTTGGATACACACTTAGATAAATTCTGTGAGGAAATTAGATGCTCCTTGACTCAATAAAGAAAAACATCTGGATTTTACTCAATTATTTTGAGTCACTTATAAAAGCAAGCAATATGTGGAAGAAAAAAAAAATACATTGCCCCCCAGAATAAAACCAGAAAGATGCATGTATTGGTTTATTCAGTTAATTACAGGTAGAAGTCTTTACGACACCCTGTTCATATAAGAAAATAAAGATAACCTGCCATGAAGATTTGGAGGTTGCTATCCTTTGAGCTGAAGCAATGACCAATTAAAAAAAAAAGCTTTTACAGAAGAATGGCATATAATAGATTACTAAGGTTTCATGGATCTCCCTAATTCTCTCGTGTTATACTCAGGAGTCTCTCAGAACCCAAGAAGATTCAAAACTAAAAACAAGTATCTTGAAAAACATCAAACAAGTTCACCCTGAATAGAAACTGTTGCCAGACTATTAGAGATGGCAGAAAAATGTGTTTCTCCAACTAATTGCTAGTCCTAAATTATTTCCGATATTACTGGTTTTCATTCTTAGTTTTGCCAAGAGGGTGCCAAAGTTACAAAAAGCAAGACACAGACACCCGAATCCCTGGCAAAAGCCAATTCCACTCAGCTTTAAGCTATTTTTCCAGAAGTCTTTATTTACATAAGTATTTCAAAACATGCCATTTAAAAGGCTTCCTTTAGTGCATATCACAAGTGTCAAATACAAATGAAAGCTGTCAGATGCAGCAAGGACAGCTATCAGATTTAATGTCAAGGCTGGCAAACAAGGTTTGGTTCTCAGGTGAGGCCCAAACACTACAATACCTTGTTTCATGCTAGGGCCATCTAAGCCGTTAATTTTGTGGCTTAAAATAATTGCATCATGGGGATCAGTAGAAAAGTACTTCTCAAATCCAGTGGCTATCACATAAGAAAATCATGCTCAGAGGAGTCTCAGTTAAGAGCATTCTAACAAAAAGTGTCTTCAGCTATATAGATATTGATCTCACTACATAAAATTTTTTTTTTTGAGGACTTTCACTTGCACAAGTATGTGGCAGGACCAAGCCTTCGTTTGGTTTATGGTTACCCAAATGCTGCCTGTTAATTGATCCAGGAAAACATTCTAAAGGGGAAGAATACGCTCAGTCATGGCATGCTACAATTTGAAACGCACCAGAATCAAATGCGCAATTACAAAAGCTTTTCTTACTTCCTCGCTCTTCTACTGACTGAAAAACAACAGTGTAGCTGTGCAGTGCTTTGGACCCTGTATCATGGGTTTTTAAAAAAGAGACAAGAAAACTTTTGCTCGAGTACAGTGGCACTAACACAAAAACCTTCAGGATACCAGAGACTTGAAGCAGAAGTGAAATGTGCGTAAACAGTGGCAGTCTTCAGAGAGGAAGGGGGGTGGGGAATCTGTAAGAATGCTTCACTGCCAGCACTGCAAAAAAGTAACTTCTTGCCCATGCAGTGCCACCTATGAAATTACATGGACTTGATCTCAGCCAGGACAGATGATGAAATTTGACAAACTACATTAAGTAGCTAAAAAAGGAAACAAAAGGTTGACTTAAAATGTCAAAGAGCAGAACAATGTAAGCGATTCTGCCAAAGTTGCCAACAAAACTGTTATTTCTCAGCAATGTATGCACAATCATCAGAAGATGCAAATACCAGAACTTAGGAGGACAAGCAATATACATCAGAAAGGGCTGTATACACTTTGGACACTGCAGAACAGCTTTGTCTACCGTTACGTGTTACAGTCCTAAGGCTTAACAGAAACAGCAAGGAAATCCAATGAGTGGAGAAAAGTAAAAGGTCTTGTCACTTCTCATTACTTTAGATCTTGTGGCTTGCATGGGATGAACCTGGCTGAATTCATTCCAAACTTTAAAAAGAAATAATTTTATTCTTACGTTTGAAGATTTCTTATAGCTGAGGGGTAAGCATTTGTTTTCCCAAACAATCTTTGTGTAAAAAGACATTAACAAGAAGGATGGAAAAAAAAAAAGGCATTATAAAATGAACTACCTGACAGCAATATTTCAACCTTCTAAGCGAGAACCTACAACATGTCAACAATAGTTAAGTATCATACAAAGCCTTCAACGAAATTCAAAGCTCAAGGTCAGAAAGGATACTCTGGGTGAGAGGAAAGAAAAAAGAAAAATAGTTGTCACATACTATTGTGCCTCTTCCTTTAATTTTTCGTCCGGATTTAGAGACTGATGGTTTCTGGTCAGTCAGAACTGGCGTAGCATCAAGAAGCTTCCTACATGAATTAAAAAAATATGAGCTTACATGGCAAAACCCCCAAAATTAACTTAAAACTTTTTTAAGTTAATTATGCAAAATATTAATCTTATTCATTTATTTTGAGACATGGCAGAACTGAGAATTCAGTGAATTCCCCAAAAAATAAAGCAAGGCATGCACAGTTCTGCAACAAAAGGCAAATCAACGTATACGTGCTTTCAACCAAACGCATAGCCTATCTGACCTCCCTACGTGTAAATAGATGCTAACATTAACAGCGTACTTCAAGTTCAAAGTGGTACGTGGCTTTTCTAAAGAGGTTAACTTGTGTTTGGGGGACAACTCATGAAGACAACGTGGTCAGAACGGTTTCAGGATCTCAGCAGTCACACAACAACGTCTTCGCGTAGGGAACAGCAATTCACAATAGCCCACAGGTTCTAAAGCCTCGCTTCTCTCCTAAGCAACAAGAGGTAATTCAGCACTCCTTTTTACCGTCTGTGTAATATCTTCAAAGAAGCAGTTACTAAGGCTTTGGAAACATGAGTAAAGTAACGCTTCAAGAAAAGGCTTACAGGAGACTATACGATTAACTGAAATAAAAAAAAACCACCACACACCAAACCCAAACTGATTTTAGAGATATCTGCCAATGTAATACATTAGCTCATCTGAGTCCAAAAGCAAAGAAATTTGATAGAAAAAGAGCCTAACTGAAATTTAGTAGAGGTGCAAAACACAAATTGGAAGTAACTTGTGAACTCATGACTTCCTTTGTATCAAAAGAAGAGTATTTTCTCTTATTGTCAAAATCACAGATGGGTCATAAAATTCTGATTGACTGATTTTGAACCAAGTTTCTTCTTCAGTCTAAGAAAGATGAAAAAAAAATCGCCTGTCCCAATCCCAAGTTTCCCTTGCAATCAAATACTTGCTGTGGTTTACATTGCAAAATTTTCTCTGGAATTATTCACTCATTTTTTTGCATCATCTGTAATTGAGTTTAAGGTTGTAACATGCATGATCCTTAAGGACCAGTGAAACTAACTCATTGGGTTTCACTGAAAAACCCTGACAGAGGCTGTAAGGAATATTACAAAGAAAACTGTAAAAAGAACAATTAAATTACCTCATTTAGAAATTCTGACAGTACAGCAATCATTTGCTATCAGTACTAGTAATACAATGTTAGCAGGAAAATTTTATGCATAGTTTCCACCAAGTCAACATAATAAGAAAGCTCAATGATTCTTACGGTTCAGGTTCTACACTGACAACAGGCACATCTCTTCGTAACAAAAATCTGTTTTCAGGCACTGGGGGAATTTCTTCAGGACGTACCACAGGTTTGTCCCTCTTTGTGCTAACGTCGACTGCTTTTTCTGTTATATCACTCTTGTCAGAAAGGCTGCTATGGGGAAAAATAAGTTGATAAATCAAATTAACTGTCAACTGATAAACACCACTTTTCAAAGCAAATTCCAAAACAAGCCCATATGATGCATTGAGCCTTAAGATGGCTTAATCAAAATGTATTTCATTAACAACTCCTTTTATGCTAAAGGAAGGATGGTGCACTGTTAGTGGAAAGAAGGTTCAGTTCTCAGTTTACAGCAAATAATTTTGCTTTTAATTTGCCGTTTGTCATGAAATATTTTTGAAATATAATCAAATATAAATCAAAGATCTATCTGCCTAATGTCTCACTCTAACACAGGAAAGTGAGTCCTAAATACTTTCCTGTGCTGAGGCTTACTTCAAAGTCGCTCTAGCTTCTACCTACAAAGATCTTAAACTGTTTCATAGAAAAAGCTACCCAACAAGCTCAGCTTTTTTTTTGTTTGTTTATAAAAATCAACCACCAAAATCCAAACTTATAGAATAAAAGGCACCATCATATTCATTGCTCAAGTACTTCATGGGGAAAAAAAAAAGTAGAATTTCTCAGATTTCTCTGAAATTCTTAAATTTAAGAGACTAGTCACCGTCTTTGGTTTGAGATTCGCTTGCACCTTGGATCCTCTTTCTTCCTCTCTTCCTTTCTTCGTTTTCTTGATTGTTTGGTTTTAGCTCTTCTTTTACGCTTTCTTCTTCTGCTTCTTTCATTGTCAGCTTCACTTTCAGATGAAATTTCTGAAGAGCTCGATGCACTGGAGGAGGAGTCTGAAGCTTCTGAGTCAGAACATACTTTCTTCTTCTTCTCCAAAGCTTAAAACAGATATTTTAAATTTAGCGTGTGTTTGTGTGCATGTATGTTCATTGTGTATATATACAGCACAAAATATACAATTTCATATATGTACAAATACAGACACGTACTGCTCCAGAGGAACTCTGTGCATAAACTATGAACTTTTTTCACAGTAAGTTACATTAAAATACAATAAAAAGTCATATAATTGTGTTCAGTCTAAACTCATATCAATAAAATGATACAAATATTTTCCAGCAAAGACAGTTGTAAAAAAATTTCTTCAGTTCCTATGAAGTGAGCTGTAAGAGCTTCCATGCACAACTTCCACCATATAAGATGACATATTGATGCAAAGCGGAAACATTCCTAAGTCATACACAGTAACTTTATAACTGAAGTTGAACATTAACTTGTGCCAAGCTAATACAAAGAAAGGCTGAGAAATAAGTATCATTTTAAGAAGGGTTCCCTCCCTTTTCTCCTTTGAAAATGTATTTTAGGTTATAACACTGAATTCACACCTTTGGATTAGAATAGAATACATAAATAAGCAAAGACCATTTATAGTAAAAAAAATAATTTAGTTTCTTTAGAAAGCAATGCACAGGTTACAAAACAAAGTTTAAGAAAGAATTAGTCTCAGCCTCAGTTGTATATTTATTTCTAAAACTTTGTCATTCTCTCCTTTCTGCATCCTCATACTTTTATATTATCCTCTTGACTTTCTCTAAAGGACATAAATAACCATATTATCCTTAAGGCAAGTCAAAAGTGGACTAGAAAACTCAAACTTACAACACTCCACTACTTTACAGCAACTGTCTAAACATATATTTTTAAGATCATTTATTCCCTGTGAATTCTCATGAAAAGGAAAATGCCGTTGACTACATATACGGCATATATTAACGTTACACAATCTTAAAATAAACCTTTGGAAACTGCACAAGATTCAACTTCAAGAAAAGCTTGTGTTTGTGTCTCCATCTTTCAAACTCAGAAAAATAAGCTCGAATTACTCTTTGAGTATGTCACATTAACCTGCAACGTTAATTAAGGAGAATAGGAAGCAGGCATACATTTTCCAAGGCACAAAGGTTTAGGTCAGAAAACCTCGTCCCTTGCTATGCCTTCCTCACCTACACCAAGCTTTAAGTTTCAAAGGCTTGTAAGAATTCAGATTCTAGAGATTCACCACATTTGATTTCTAGATGTTGGCCTAATTTTTATACTCTCTGAAAACAATATCAACATTCAATTAACTCCAGGTATACATACGCTTACCATCTTTTGCTGATTTTGTAACAAGCACCCCACAGTCAATAACTCGTACATCTGCATAGGGCCTACTTGCAGTATCAGTTTTCAGATTTTCTATTTGTTCTATTACTTCAAAACCAGAAATAACCAGTCCAAAGACAACATGTACACTGTAGAAATAAAATATTTGGAAAGTACAAACGTTTATATATTGCTGTAATTATTTTCCAATTAATTTCAGATTTTAAAAGTCATTCTGAAATAGAAACATTCAGCTTCACTGGTATCATCTGGCTCTTAAAATGTATTAAACTTAAAAATAAGATTTTTATTACTTCTACATTTACAACAACGCTAAGATTTCATGCAACATGAAACAGAGGTTCCACTCCAGTTCTATTTGAGAGAACTACTTGATGTCATTCTCCTCTCTTCTACATGGGCAGAGTAAACAGATCTTCGTTTCTAACCCATACTTCTATTTTTGATGTTTCGTGCAATAGAGTGATCAAGAGTCCATAAATAAAGATGACAAAGTGCAGTTTTCCCCAGAGAAGAAGCATTTATAGGTCTATACACACTCAGCATACAAGTTCCCACTGGCATTGCAGGGACAGTTATAATTAAGGAATCCCCAGTTTTGTTTAACCATACCACATTTCTCTGTCCTTCTTCCACTTGCCCCATAACTTATACTTCCATGAACTAATATATTTTGGGGATAAAAACATGACACAAAAAAAGAATACTATCCAAATATATTAAACTTAACATTTCAACTCACTGATTTATGGACTGAGGGCAGCAACTAGTTTTAAAGAAATGAATGTTAGGATTTAAGACCTTCCAAGTTTTTGACCAGCTTTAGGAAATAAGTTGCAACTTGAAATTTTTATAGAACTGAAACTTTTGTTTTTCATCTTGTTCTACTGTATAATCTTTCACAGAATGAAGCATTTGTTTTCCCACTGTCATCTACGTTCAATATAACATGTGAAGACTTACAGCCTTCAAATTTTAGCCATCATTGGAGAAACTGTAAAGGTTTCTTACCCATCGAGATGAGGAGCAGGTTTTGTTGTTCTGTTTGACAAACAGCAAGATGGTAAGATGGTAAAAAAAAAAATCAGGGATTCAGATGAAGTAAAAGAGGAGAATGGCACAGAAAAAAAAAAAGAGGTGAAGGTAAGACAAAAATAGTGAAAAAATCCAGTTACATACATGGAATCAAAAAAACTTTACAGATTATACACACAGGCTTTTTTTAAACTTTTACATGAAATTTGTTTGAAGTTTAGCTAACTGTGCATACTTGAAAGTTGTACCAAGTATCATTTTATGCATGCAATAAACAATCTTCAAATAAATGTCTTTAAATACACATTCAAATATAACTCACTAACATTTTTAATCACAGAGAAGATACCCAATATTTTTTGCCAAATTGTAACTAATGGAATTTAAGTGTTTCTGAAATTATTAGGTTCTTACATTACATTACAAGGTCACTTTAAAGTCAGTTTATTTAAAAAAAAAGAAGAGAATTGTCATATTATATAGATTCTTTGCTTCCCCACCCCCCACGCTGCTACTTTCTTACTCTCCATTTACTTGGTTGGCCTCATGACTCAGAATACAAAGCAATACTCCTATCTTTAACCATCAAGACTATAGCACTTCAGCTCATAGGCTCACAGGCTTCCCAAAAGCAACAGCAGCACAATGCAAGCAGACATTGTACGCTACCCCACAGTTTGCTTCTGTGATAAATGCAGACTTCCTCCCTATTTTTCAGCTTCCCACATTTAGCTGTGTCTAGCCTGAAGAAGAAATGCGACTGCATTGCATTTTATACACTATCCTAAAAGGCATTTGGAGTTATGCCAACTTTCTGAGTTGACTTCAAATTGGAATATTCAAAGCTGTGCGTATATAATTACATGTTAAGATTCACCTTTTTGATGATAATGCTATGACCTTGCATCTCTCTATATCCTTTTCCAAAAAGGAAAGAAAATTACTTCTACAAGTAAGCCTGCGTTACTGTTGCACAGGGAACCTTGCTACGCAGACAAATTCAGTAAAGAACATCAGAACGTGCTTATATATTAGGGGAGAAACAAAAAAATAGAAGTCAAGATAATTTGCATTTGAAGTTATTTTAATATTTGAAAACACTCTTCCTCTCTCTTCCCCAGGCACTATTTTGCCTTCCTACCCTTCTTCCAATGAACTCCCCTCTCTCAAAATAAATAATCAATCACAGATGCTTCTTCTAAATTTACAACAACACAGATGTGGTACAATGAAGTCAGTTTTTCACTGCTATAATAAAATACTACTTTTTAAAGCACATATCTTCACTTGAGTTTTGAACTATTAGGTCACAAAACACTGCAGTGCTGGAATGCGTGCCAAAAGATGGAACTGTGAATCAGGAGTGTTTACACTCTTGATTTTTTTTAAGCTCCAAATGCCAACCAGACCTTTCACTTCTGTAATACCAAATAATACAGAAAACTTCTTTGGTTTAACACAGGGAAAGAAATGCTATCAAGTTGACATTTAATTTCTCAGTAGAAGGGGTGTTCTTTGTTTTTCCCTTGTTAATACAGCATATTACTACAAACAGAAAAACTCTTACTGCTTTTGAAGTTCTTTAAGCAAAAGGTAACTGCATTAACAACCTGCTATTAAGTAAACATTTTAAGCGGGCTTAATTATAAAGCTGATTTAAAGTGGTGAAAAAATAGAAGTGGGTTACTTCAATGAAACCAATAATAAACAAGACTTAGTGCTTGGAATTAGCTAGAAAGAGCAACAGGTTCAAACACGCTTGATACGAATGCTGTAGTAATGCGCTCCTGCCACGCAGCAGCAGCACTTGAAGACCAATTGAGCAAATTACCTAAGCATGTCCTTTCTTTAGACTAGTCCTCAATAAGCAAAGAAAGGGATAACTGGTACGTTAAAACCCACATAGAGGTTTCTTCCTTTCTATTTTATCTATCAAATTGCCAGTGTAATGGATTTTTCTCATTTACTTGTTCACGAAGTAAAAACACGAGGAAAAGCATCATCCAAAAAGAAAACTTTTCAGATGCACGACAAGGAGTTCGGTGACTTAACAGACTTCTGATGGGAAGCAGAAACCCAACTCCCCATTGCGCTTTTGAAAGTTTTCTCATCTCAACATCAGGGTTTTAACATGACATTTATTCTGCAAACGTGCACTTTAAAAGACCACTTCAAAAGTTTTCTGCGTATGTTCTGCCTTTCAATCCTTGAACATTTGCTTTGGTTTCAAAACTTAACCAGGAGAAAACCTACTTACTGCCTTTGCACTATAGAAACCTAGAGTCATGACAGGTTCCTCCCCCAAAATAATATTTTAATAAAACATTTCTAAACAGAACTTTTATAATTTAAAACATTCAGAATCTGCCTCATAATATATACTATTATCCAAGTTATTTACAGAGGGACAAATACCTTTCTTCACTCAAGTTTAGAGTAAAATGGTTTAAGATACTGCTGAAGAGAAAAGCATCTTTTTGATAAAAGCATGTTATCGCCCACCCCCTCCAAGAACCTCAGTCCTAACAAAGGATTCAATGCACATAACAATATGATCAGATAAACAAGAAAGATAAAAACAGAAAGAAAAAGGAAAGGACACAGCCTTAGAGGAATGAGACATTACCTTTGGAGCGCACGATGTAACACTGTTTCTGTAAATTTTACACAAAAATGGCAGAAATAAATTGTAATACATTTTCAGACAAAACTGAGTCTATGTTTTATTAAATACAAGTTTAAAATTAATATTAATCAAGTTGTATGCAGAACAAGGATGCCTAAAAGAGGGCTCTAAATTTTCTTTAGAATACAAGGTACTTTGAAAACTACAGTAAGTTCTCCTTAAAAACAAAAAAAGAAACCTGTAGACATAACCTGCTTGCATACACTATTACAAAGATAAACAGGTAGAAAAGAGAATCCTCCCGCTCCCCTCTAAGTCTCAATCCAGCAAAAGTGTTGGAACATATGCACGACTTTAAGCAGATGAATAACTGATTTCAGTGGGTTTATTCACGTGCTTGCAGTTACACAGGTGTTCAAATGCTCTACTGAATCCAGTCCTAAGTATACACTTCATAGGATGGCACACCATCGCTTAAACGTTTTGATTTACAAGTGAAATGCGTTAAGTCAGTAAGTCTACAACTTCATACAGTTCATAATTAGCTGACACCTTCCTTGTCTTATGAAGCTTTTCTAAAACTAAGAAAAATAGGTGCTTTCTCCAAAATATGTGCATTGCTATTAGATTGTTTGTGTTCAGAATTATAGAAAAACAAACGCATTGTAGATGCAAAAAAGGCAAAACGTGCACCAACTAATAATACCATACTTTTGCTCTGGTATAATTCTGAACAGCAGCAATGTTTTAAAACTGCATTATCAGTTGAGCTTATCTATATTCCACCCCACCCTATTATTAAGAATAGAACTATTATTAAGAATAATAGTTCTTAATTATGTCTCTGCATACCCAAGTGTTGAAATGATCTGTTTGTTACTTACTACACATAAAACCATCCTGTGAATGCTTTCACACGGGCTGTGCTTTCACATAAACTTTTGATCAAGCCAATAGGACCTGCTTGTGTGATAAGCCCACATATACCACTTTTACTCAAAGATAACGCAACATCCGCCCCTTTCACTTGAAATTTTTAGATTTTTATATTAGTCAACTGTTCAATAATTAGCTCAAAGGTATTTCATTCACAGTAAAAAAAATTAACTGTTGATTAGTAAAATACCTGTTTTGGGACACCAAAAACACTTAGAAATGAACCACTTAATAAGCTGGTAACGTTCAGAAATAATTTGTAAAATCAAAACAAAAGAAGTCCTCACAATTTATTTTAGCCTTCATTTAGCAAACCAAAGTGGTTAGTTTGTTTGAATTTAGTAACTACGTATGGCACCACACATTAAAAGTATTTTTAAAAAGCTATTTAGTTTTGAGCAAGAAAGCAGAACTTGAGAGACACGCTAAACCAACAATACCCTCAATATGGGAAAAGAAAAAAAAAATCTAGCAATAATAGCAAAATAGCCTCAAGTTTTAAATAGCTTTTGAGCACAGAGGCAAGAACTCCAAGCATTCGAACTGATAAGGAACACAACCGGGATTCCTCTTTAAATTGTAACAAGGACGTATTCCTCAGTAAGCTACATGGCTAAATAACAAGGCAATAAATTAATTATGACACAAAACTTCCCCATGACAACAAAGAGGTTGGTTACTTTTTTTTGCCTCCTATTGTTTTCTTTATGCTTCATTCTGCACAGTCACCTCTATTTTTCTAGTAAGTGTAACTTGACAGATTTTGTACGACAATGGAAGCAAAGTTAAGCCCATGCAAGCATTTGTAGGATCAGGAGTCTCATTAATTTTATAGTACTTTATATACTCATTTTCACAAGAGTTGCACTTATTTTGTATTGCAGCTTTCCTTACTAGCAGGTTGGGTATGGCCACAGGCACGATGGAGTTCTCTAAAGAGACAAGATACCTTCATCAGATCAGCTCGGCTGAGAAGCAGAATACATTGCTCAAGAAGAACATCACCCAACAAGTAGCACAGCCACTGAGCTGGAACATCCAAGAACAGGCGTGTCCCCCCCCCCCGACTCTCAATCAGGGACCTGAAGACATTAGCTATATTTGTGCAATGCTCTAGATGCACTCCCCCAACAACTAATAATAATCTTTTCGGCAGCAGTTCAAAACAGATATTGGAGTATATAGAAAAAGGAAGATGATTCTAGAGTGGTTCCTGTCAACCTCTACCCCATCCTAGGGATTCCGTATCTGAGTATCAACATGGAAACAGGACAATCAAAAGAAGATTAACACACTCAGGTGGTGTTTAGAACACTTGCTAAATAACTGATGGTTCTATGAGGATTATTCACAGAAAAGCAGCAAATTAAATAGCAGTGCTATCTGAAAATACAAATAGCTAGTTTATAAACTGGTACCTTACAACTGTCTTTAACACAAGTCTGCAATACAGATCCCTTTGGGTACAGAAAATTCAAGTTCCAATATAGAATCATAGAATCATTAAGGTTGGAAGAGACCTCCAAGATCATTGAGTCCAACCGTCAACCCAACACCACCATGCCCACTAAACCATGTCCCTAAGCGCCTCATCTACACGTCTTTTAAATACCTCCAGGGATGGTGACTCAACCACTTCCCTGGGCAGCCTGTTCCAATGTTTCACCACTCTTTCAGTAAAGGAATCTTTCCTCACGTCCAATCTAAACCTCCCCTGGTGCAACTTGAGGCCATTTCCTCTCGTCCTATCGCTTGTTACTTGGGAGAAGAGACCAACACCCACCTCGCTACAACCTCCTTTCAGGTAGTTGTAGAGAGCCATGAGGTCTCCCCTGAGCCTCCTTTTCTCCAGGCTAAACAACCCCAGCTCCCTCAGCCGCTCCTCATAAGACTTGTTAAGAATAAAATATTTCACATTTTATGTGAAAATAAAATTTTATTCACATTTTATATTTTATAAAATAACTTGTATAAGAATAAAATATTTCACAAATCCAAACATTATAAGGGATAGCCTCTGTATCCTTTCTGCAGGATTTCAACAAGATGCACTTCTTAAGACTAGGAAATGTTTCTTAGACACTTGTGTGAATAGACTTGGCCTATTTAAAGTACATGTGCATGAAAAACAATCCTGCCTTAGCTAAACATTCTCCTTTCAATCCAAGTTATTCCTATTCAAGTAAGAAAAAAGATAAGAGGTGGGGAAAATTAGTCAATGAGCACTAAGCACAGCACTTCTAACATTATACATATACACACACACACTTCTGACTCTTTGTTCTACTTTTGCATCTTGCCAGTTTCTACCAGTGTTTTAATTTACGTTCATTCTTTTTACACTGGCCTCACTGGAGCTTCCTAGCAATACTTAACACTGTCTTTTCCATGCCCGGTTCTCTATCGTTGCTTACAAATGCTTCAAACTCATTCATGCCAGAGGAATTCCTGATGAATCAAAGAAAGCTGATGATACTTTAGGATTGGTCAGATACTTGTTTACATTAAGATTAGTCTGAAGCTGCTACTTCAAGTAAAACTGACCACTGTAGCTCAACTTTTAACAATTTTTAGGCATTGCAAAGAGTCTTCTTGTGACCAGTTTGTTAGCGCAGTCTGTCAAAGAGATATTTGCTGCCTGATTACTTTCTCTAAAGACTAGTTATTACAAATGACACTTATCTGTGGTAAGCAGGGAAAGCACTTCTGATGAACAAGTAAAAATGTTATTGTCAGAAATCTTGCTATTATTTTAGCCCTAATTGAGCAAATACTTATATAAAAGAGTATCGCTTATTTGCATTCCTTATTTGCTGCATTAAACACGTGTATGATACAGAAATATAGAGTTCTCATCCCTGAAGTTATCTATGAACTATAAAAAAAAAAGCAAAGGTCTAAAGAAGTTCAGATGAACTATTTCCCTTTCTATAAATCTCATCAATAAAATTAAGCATGTTCAAACCATTAAAAATCTAAAGACTTCCACTAACGACTGCCCTTTCACACAATTTTCAGGTTACACATTTGAAGAACATTTTTCCTAATGATAAACTACTGAATAACTGAGCATTCTTTTAAGAAACACATTCGAATTTTAGCTTGAAGTATATCACTAAAGGAAACAAACATATTTTATTTAAGAAAAGCTGTAGAGATACACAGTACATTCCCTAACCAGACAAATGTCACCAAGCAAGACTAACTGCTTTAATATATTGCATTTTAAAGTTAAAGTCAGAAACTGCCTAGTTAAAGTCTTTAGTAGTTGTTTCCTACTTTGAATCTTGAATTTCAAGCTCTCCATGTTACGAAGAAACCAACTTCCACCATTAAAAAAACCCTATAAAAAAGACAGACCGTTGAACTATGTGTTTCACCATCCATCCTTGCCTATTCATAAATTGAGTTATCAAACATGAACCTGACTTTGCAACTGACTGTATACGTACACACCTGCCTTTACGAGCAGCCTCAGTGGCTTCTGTACGGATTCTGTAACTGTACATACTCATTCCCAGGATCAGCTGCGGTACTGGAGGCCAAAGGTGGGATTCAGGTTAAGTGCATAAACGTGAATACAGTAAAGGCATCCACAAGTGAGCTGGGCATCTCAGCTGCTGGTCAGATCTAGGGAGAACGCTCTGTTGCCAACATGGAGGCATCTTGAGCTGCCCTACTGTATCCTGCCCAGCTTCCAGCTGCTACTCCAGGAGTACAGGGTGTCTTGCAGGTGCTACATCGTATTTGCACACCCTGTCTTGGAGTTCCCAACAGTGTCTCAAACGGCTTTAGATGTCTGCGTGCGTATAATGAAAAAAGCCCCGGTCAAGAAGGTCACAGAAGTCTAAAGCGTTAGAGCACGCTTTAAAGACTTAGCCGCCCACCTAAACCTCATCGGTTATACTGAAGTTTACTCCTGGGCTTGATCCACTTGCCTGAATCTAGAGCAAACTGGTGCCGTTTAAGACACTACAGGATATCCAAGAAACCTTCAGAACATCCACACCCTTCTCTCCCAGCAGCTGAAGGGCAGGTAGGATTCCCCAGGACCCTAAAAATGGCTTTAGATTCCTACAGGCAGCTGAGGTGAACCTAGCTTACGTGGAGACAATTATGTTTAGGTATCTTACTCTGCCTGAACTTCCACCAAACTAATACTTTCTCTTGACAGTGATTTTTAAGGGGGGGGGGACGACCCAAACATTTTTTGAAGAAATCTGCATCTTTCAAAATACTTAAGTGCTCTTAAATACTGTTTATTTTATTGTCCCATGTAAATTTTAATTTAGCATCTAACACAACCTTAGGTTGTTTTGGTGTGTGGGGAGATACAAGGTGTTTATGTCTGTTAAATCTAACCGAACAGGTCAGCTGAGCCTACTAAGCATAAGGGAAAGACGACGACTTCCGAATCAAATGCAGGAGAGAAAAGAAACTTTAGAGCCCTCAAATGATAGCTTCTTGACTGATGTGACATCATTAAGTTTTCATGTATATTGTTCAGATAAGCTTAAAAATGGAAAATCATGACAAGAGAACCAAAAGATAAGTCACCAAGTAGTAAATAGTAAATCAATGTCTTGCAGAGAGCTTATTAAACCAATAATAAGGGGTTTTATATAGAGATTGTTTTCCATATTAATGTGTATACATATCCATTCAGATTTACTGTAAGGAAGCACAACATCTAAAATTTGGTTTGAAGGTAACAGAAAACAAGCTTTTGACACTTACGATTTTATCTGTATGGAAAGTCAGAACAGTGATAACTGAAAGACTTCCTCTTAGGTTCCCATTCATTTTCCATTTTTAGGGCATTCTTTAGAACGAGAACTAAAAATGTCTCTTATCTGAACTTGATCATATCATACTGAAGATCTTTTTCAGGCAAAGGGGGGAAAAAGGAAAAAAAAAGACTGAGGACAATTTACTCCTTTACCGAAGACAGTGAAGCGCCATTCATTCTTATCCCCCAAGAAAGATGGCAAAGAAAAACCAGTTTTTCTAGTTAAGTAACTACACTAAAATTTACTTTTGAAAACACCAGTGTTTGCACAGTTGTTCTCAGCACAAGCCCAAAGTTATAATCTAGATCTTTCCAAATACAAACTGTTAAACATTAACAGAAGGTAATTTTTAAAAGGGAGTTAACAGGAGAAACAATCACATAAAAATTAGCAAGTTTAAAAATACTAATACTGAACCTAGAATACAACTACTTTAACCAAAAGATCCTGACATATCAGACCTGAGTATTTACTGATGGTAGAGTCATGCGTTTTCTGCAATTTAACAGAACATGGCTATGTACTAGAATGGTTGTTTTGTTTTGGGGTTTTTTTTTTGTTTGTTTGTTTTTTTAAGGTAATGAAGGAAAAGTTTGATTATCAGCACATAATTTACATAGTATTGGTACCAAAGTAGCTTGTATATGCACAAATAAACAGAACTATGCAGCAATACAGAAGAAAAGCATTTCGGGAACAAACACTCCAAAATAAAATAAAAAAAAAAACAACAAACAAAACCCTCCCTCATCCTCCTCCCCCCAAAAAACCCCAACACCCAACCCCCCCAACTAAATTATAAATCATCGTATTTTAAAGAGCATGTGCAAACCCATACAAATCACCTCGAGATCTCACTCCCTTTTGCATACAATGCTCACCACTGTAATTTGCAGATAATCTGTTAAGATTTGGTTGGTGCACACACAAAGCCAAAGAATCTGTTTTCTGGACACTAACAACTTATTGCATAAGCCATATTTTTAGGGTAAAAAGCAATGAACACGGAACATCCATGTAGCACCAGCTTCTAATCCAAATTAATGCCAGAAGCAAATTGCAGTAACTAATGTTCCCTGTTACAGCTTACACTGCAGGTACCCACTCAACCCTATTTAAAATAAGGCGGATAACATTGTTATAGATAATTTAGCAATACCATCTTTCTCATGAACAGCGCTTCTCTGTTTAAGAAAAGCTCAACTGTCGTATTACATCTACTCACATGAAAAATTGGGAACCATTGGTATGTTTCCCTCGGTTTGCCATTGACAAAAGGAACGCTCTGTCATGTTTGAGAATAAAGTTTTCATCTGTTTGAAGAAAAAATATGTTTGTCAGATTTTCCCTGACAAGGAATGCAAGTCTAATTTTCTTAGTAACTTATGGATGCTATAAGGAGAAATTCTTCTGCTGCTGAAGAAGCATGAACAGGTTGGAAAAAAAAAACCACCCAAAATCAAGTTTAAACAAGCCTCTCAAAAGTTACAGTAGAAGCAGTTATGAGACAGAAAGCATTCTTTCTTAAAGAACAAGTTTCAGATATAGTGCAAACATTTCTAGTGAAAAAAATTGAAAGTCATTATTAGTGTCTTCAATAAACATTAAATCCAAGCCTATGAGAATCTAAATCCAGCATTTTCCGAGTAAGAACAAGGTTGGCAGACTTACTGAAAACAAGACTTAACATACACAATACTGTTATTTACAAAACACGCACCTCAGGCAGAAAGATCTAGAGGAAAAAGCCATTTCCCTGGTATGGCACATCAAAAGATAGCCACCTAACAATTCAGAACTGAAAATCTCAAAAGGTACAAGGGAAAAATGCCCTCGATACCTGAATGAGAAACTAAAGAACATATTCTTCCTGCAACCTAAGTGTAAAATCAATTAAGACTAAATTAAATGTGCATTTTATATTCCAGTGAATTAAAGAGGACTTCTGTTTGTACAGCATAATATAAAACCAGATCTGCTGGATCTGGTTCATTTTGAACCAGAACTTCTGAATCTGAAGTTCATTTTCAAAGCTAAAAATAGTGATTTGAATGTACAAAGCCGTTATTTTTAAGATTACGTATCAAAACACAATGTTGCATGTTTAGCACTCACCACCTCTAGAAACAAACCCTAGTAACTTCGTAGCAAATGGATCTATTCAAGACTTCTTTTGACTAAAGGCTGCAATACTCCAACACCAAACTATGTCTCTGTTTAAGACAAACTTAATGGCATGCACTTAACCACGCAGAGCTACTTGCAAAACATACAGAACCAGGGGCTGTAACATAAATACATATATAGTGCCTTTACTAACACTTGAATATGAGAGCAGCTAGCTGGTTTTTTGCAAGAAAGAACTGTATGTCTTTAAACAAATACTTTATAAACTCACCATTTTCCTTCCAACAACAGATTTTAAGAAGAGGTAAATGTACATTTATTTACAAATTCTTTGCCAGTAAAAAAACTTGTGTAGCATATAAACAAAGTCAAACACTTTTAGAAATGAACACTAAACATACAAACCTTGAATAGGGAGGGGGAGGAAAGGGACATTAAGAAAAGAAGAAAACTGTTTAGAGCTGGAAATTATGCCAGTATTCTTTCTCAGAATAAGTCATTAACCCTCAGAAAGGTTAGACACAGAACTCTTCATTTCTCCAAGCAACACAGATACCCATCTACAAAAGGACGTATCAGTTGTCTATATATTTACTAGGGAGGGTACAAGGGAACAGAGTTTGAATTTGTGTTACTGAGCTTTTGTCTCTTACCTTTTCATTTTGCAAAAGACCACATTCTCTATAAACAAAAGAATATGTTGACAGTTTTAGGCAGGAAGATAGGAGTTTATTCATGAATAAAGTTGCCTAACCTCCATGCTGAAAGTCATGTTTAACCAATAATGTTAGCCTTAATTAATTGTCAGTTAAAGTTAAGTATTACCAAAAAAATTATCTGAAAGTCATGCATATAAAAATAATTCTCATGCAACATTAGTTTCATGCAAAAGGTGATCTATAAGTAGACCTGTTTTCATTAAGTAGCTTGGGAATCAAGGCTTGTTTATCTCAGAACTGAATAAAGAATCTGCAAAGACATATTTCCTCTTACCTTTAAAATAGCCACCATAAATAGATTCACCTCCTTTTCCATTACCTACGCATTAAAAAGCATGAATTAAACCTTTTGTTTCATTTATGAAAAAACCTGTATGTAACATTCCACCAGTTTATAACAAACCAGGATACTCCGGCCAGTTACTAGTATCTGAGCATAAGCTTCTTAATTAAGTCACAGCCGTGCATTATCCTGTTGACGCTCAAAATACTGAGAATGAAGACTGCCTTAGTGCCTCTGAACACTGGAAAGTCTGAAGCGGAGCTCCGAAGGCTAATCCTCGCTGGTATTTGCTAAAGCAACAGCAGACAGCAAAACAACAACAGCAAGCAAAAAGAAAAAAACACCAAAAAAACCCCCACACAACAGCAGGTACGACCAACAATCTTGCCCAGTTCAAAGCAGCTGAGAGACCACTAGAATGGACGAGATAAGAAAGTAGCTAGCAGTTTTAAAGGCACTTCTACTTGACTCTCAAAACAAGATATTCCCTCACCACGCCCATTTTATCAGGTACAAGATTTCAGGACACAGTGAAGATACACATTTTGGTAAGGACAGGTATTTCAGGGAAAGACAACAGGCTAGAACATTAGGGTGTACACATACTGCAGGGAAGGAAACAAAAACTCCTGAAAAATCTCCTTTTGGAGACTTTGCCCTTAAACACTTCCAGCTCATTTACTAAAATTAATTTAAAAAAGTGAACTTATTCAAATAGTCAGGTCCCCATATCAATAGAGCATTACTAGTGTTGCCTCTACTGCGGACACAAAAGTGAAAAGCAGTAAGACTGCATTTTGGATTTGAATTCTGTTTTAGGTGTTAACTCCAGCAATGTTTTGGTTTGGTTTTTTTTCCTTCTTTAACTTAAGATTTTTTTCTAAATAAATAATACTTCAGTTGAAACATTTTAGATTTTCAAAGATTAACAAATAAATGGGTGATCTATGCTACACTTCACAGCAAATGAAATATTTTTATGCTTCCATGGCATTTTCTAAAGTTACATTATAACCATATAAGTTACAACATTTCTGTTCCACTTAAAACCTTTCAGTTTTAAAAGTGTATTTTACCTTCGCTGAAGTCCCCACCCTGAATCATGAAGTTTTTAACCACACGATGGAATGTAGTGCCTTTGTAACACAGCTTCTTTCCAGTTGTTTTGCCAATTCCTTTTTCACCTGCAAGAAGGTTAAACAAAAAAAAAAATCTACAGACTGCCACTGAACAAATTCCAAGGGTTTTACCCCCCTAGTGCTAATGGATATGACAGCCATCAGAATAGCACAACTATAAAAGACAACACAGTCCTACTTGTTGCCTTTTCACCGCCCATTAATAGCGGAAGGGACCCATTTACAAGGGGACTCTCAAGTGAAAATTAGGTTGTTTCTTAAAAAAAAACCAAAATTTCCTCCCCTCCCAAGGAGTGTACTTATTAGCAATCCACTCAGAACAATTTATAAGAAAACAAGAGTTCATGATAATGATGGGTTAACTAATTTTCTGTGGTTATAGCTATGCTGCTATGTTAGCTGAAGCTTACACCGGATTCCTTTTTCAAACCACTTATACATCTGGATGTGCCAGCTGAATCCCAGGACACAAATCTGAGCTCAGAACAGGCTTCAACTCAGTTTCCATGTGATCCATTCTTGGAAAAGTGGGATCGAGCTACTCCAAGCATGAGTTACACCTTCACCAATCCACGCATAGTGTCAGGCCACCCCTTAATGCCAATCTGCCCGGCATCTACCCATACCATCTCAGTATGAAACTTGCACAAAACAGACTCCCATTTCTGAAAAGACTGACGGAACAGGGGAACAAAATTGTGTATACAAGAACTATTCCAGGATGTACCGAATGAGAATCGTAACGGGGGTGGGCGGGAACAACCAACAATCCCCCAAACCCCGAACTGGTACCAGGGCCATTCTTACCCAGCAGCAGAAGCCGAGCCAGGCCACGGCACTTGTTAATCCTTTCTGAGCCTGAGATTTCCTAAGAAGCGGCACTCAGTGGACTCCCGGTGCAGCTGTAGTTCAAGCCTACTGGTGATTTTTGAAAAAGACATCCCAGAACCTCAAACTTCGTTAACATTTCTTCCAAAATTCAGAAGAAAAGCCGCACTGGCGATGTGGATGAGGGTACTACGACTGTCAGGGCAGAGGTCCTACATAGTAGGTTCATGCGGGATTTATACTGGTCCAGTCAGGGAACATACAAGAGACGCTGACTTCAGCTTGCAAGAAGAGGGCAGCTGGCAGAACACGGCAATTAAAAGTAATAGGTATATTATACTCTGCAACAGCTAAAATCCCACATAAACCACGCGTGCAGGAGACATTCTGTAATGAGACAGGACAAATAACCCAACATTCCGTTTCATCCCACCGCTGGTTGCAGAACAGGCATTTGACGCTCGGTCAGAGGACATTTAACCACTATGTTCTGTACCGTGTAGTGCTGTCAGATGTGTACGTGTACTTGTTACCCAAAGCCAACACTCCCCTTTTGCGATCTATTGTTCCTCCACCCAAGATTAACTGATGGTCGAATCACCCCAAATTTGCCATCCAAACAGCCCATCACTGCCAGGATGAGGGCAAAGAGCAGTTTGTGGCACAAAACCCACTCATGGCATTGCTGTTTATCGTACTTGTAGAAGCCTTCACTCAGAGAATACAACTTATTTTCCATTACCCTGACTCTCCATACCCATAACCCATGCCGCCTCCTACCCCGTTTTTATTTTCCACAGAAGTTATGCAAGCAAAGCTCTTTATTACAGAGATGGACACACCCCCTTTCCCCCCAAAACATGCCCCTCTTTGCTACAGCATCGGAAACCCCACATTAATCAATACCAAGGAATATCTGCCTACATTTTTGGTCATGTTTCAGCATGGCCCTCAGGCTATGGATAATCCCCTTCAAGAATGGGATCCTGCATTGCACTTGACCATGTAATTGAGCTGGTACGTTAAGGTGAGAGGTGAGCTTTAGACAATGGCCAGAAGTTGTAGTCCCATTTTTTTTTTTTTACTCTCCTTTATAGCATCGCCAAGACAGCATAGTCCCTATCAAAATAAACAGTAATACTTGCGATGTTCCCTTCCTTTCATGCACAATACAACTGTAGGCAAAATCATATAACTCAACTACTTCCCCATAAGCCACAGACACTTTAGACAATGCACTTAAGCTGCTGACCAAATGGCGGAGGGCTAAGTTCCTGCAAAAGCTGTACTATGTCACTCTGATTTTCAAACCCAATCCTTGGACTCCCAGTCAGGCAAAAGACCAGTTGTTCCACTGGTTAGAGCTGCAGCACATCCCTAACCTCAGACACTCTTCTGCAACAGCCAGTACAAAGCCCATGGGCTGGGCTTCTTTTTTGTTTATGGCCAAATACTAGCTTTATTCTTTTTGGCCTAAATATGCCGGAATTTTGACTGAAAAAGAAAGTTGTCTTTGAGCCCCATCTACTTGCACCCTTCCTGCCTAAGTAGTTCTTTCCATGTGCTGCAAATCACTTGGAAATGGGATGGTGGTGGAGAACTTAGCGATTGCAAGGGATAACCCATTAGCTCAGAGAGCACAACACAAGGGCCTTTACCAAAGCGCCCTTCGCCCTTTTACAGGTAAACTTTGCTCTCATGCCCTATTAACACCCTGCACTGCCAACCCAGTCTGAGGTGTTTTGAATTAGGTGCCCAATAGTGGTCTCCGTTTGAGATTACAAGAAGGGAAGCTCCTGACAAAGCACCGAAGAGCAGATGGGCTTGTGCTTATTCAATAGGTGGACTGACTGAAGGACCTGCAAATGCCAGTTTGCAAGTCCAGATGTTTTAATTTAAATGCAGGGACACTCCTGCTGTCAAGGCAGACCGCGTTCTTTCACAGTAGCCAGGTCTATTTCTGACAACAATGTCAGGCTGCAGGAAGGCAGCCAGAATCACCCTGTCCTCCTCCATCTGTTTCTGACAAAAACATCCTGCTTGCCTCACACAGATTATGGAGGGAGCAGCAGGCATGATGATGGGCACAGCATTTCAAACACTGGTCTCCAGTCGTTCTCTCAGAGCGTTATCACCTTGCCTTGAGACAAGCGAAACCACTCTTCTCAATGACACGATGGAAGCACACAGCCCAAATCAAGTTGCTATGAGGTCCATAACAGCGTAAGTGAGGATATGTAGTACTCTCCAGCTGTGACGCCTTTATCAGCTACAATTCAGGTGGGTACCCACACATGTCTAAGGAAAAAGAACGTGCTGGATTGGCCTAGCATGCAGAATCCTGAATTTATGTAGTACAGAAGTGTACAATGCTCAGTCTGCTGCTAAGCTATTCCATTATGTAGACTATATATATGGTCCAGAATGGGATAGCATCCCCTCTCTATTATACAGCTATATACCTCCTTAGATGAGCACAGACCTCACAGATGGCTACAAGAAGATGTCAGCGCCAGAAAGTAACGCTGTATTGAGTAAACCTCCAGTAATTCAAAGATTTCTTGCAAAGACCAAAAGATAAGGGCAAAAGATATACCTGACAGGAACTCACACTTCTGTGACGACTGAAGTTCTACCAATGAATCTCGCTGTGAAAAGTGGCAGAAGTCAGGGGAGCTCGACTTCTGGAAGCAAATGACTTACTTGGTCTCTGAAGATGGTACAGCAGCTCACAACTCTAAAAATTTAAAGCAACCCTTCACATCTCAGTTCTGGTTGCCAGAGGTCAATGCAATCTTACCAGTACACCTTCATCTCCCATCACAGAACTGGTGCTCTTCTGAAGACAGGCTTTGTAGGTCCTCTAGCATAACCCAGGCAAACACAGAAGCAGTAGCCCAACTGGAATGCTACATCAGTCCACGGGGACAAGGAGAAAGTATGTACCAGAGAACTGCTGGATCGTACAGTGAAGAATGCGGATGACCCTAAGCCTGGCCTGCCGCTTCTGGCCACAGTTCTCATCTGTGGTGCCATGCAGGACACAGCATCCTCGTGTAGAGAGTTCAGTTTAGATGCTGAGGCGATCGAGGTTCCGACAGTACAAGGCAGGAGGGCAGGGAAATGGCATGCATAATGCAGATAAACTAGCAGTAACAAGTGCACTGGAAGAACTTGTCAAGGAGAAACAGAAAGGCAGACAGAACAGTTGATAGGAAAAGAACCTCAGGCGAACTGAACAGGAACACAGATGTCATTAGTGCAAACAGGAAAAGAATTAATGTTAGCCATGCAACCCTAGCCTCCAAGCTCAGTCATCCTGAGTTCAAGTTTGAGAACTACCACAGCAGAAAAAAAAAGAGATGGCTTCTACCAGCAAAAGAAATGAATATAACTTAGTTCTCTTAAACATTACACTCACCAAAGGAAATTAAATTACTTCAGGTTCTTCTATATGCTTTTCTCTTCCCCACAGAATTTAATTATCATGAGTTTATTAGCAAATTTTTAAAGATATCTGTCAAATCATTGTTCTATACTATGAGTACGCAGCAGCAAACACAATTTGCAAGAACGAAACAAATGTTTCAGGTAGCTTTTAAGTCTGCGAGACTGATCTCAAGAGTAGACCTCCTAACTTTGTGCTTACTTTCAAATGTTCTTCCAATTAAAGACAGGTTCCAGCTGAAGACATCAATGAAACCTGTACAGCCAGCTGTAGAACAGAATTCAAACAGGGATGCAATACAAAGAACAACTTTTTTTTTTAAAGTCTGACTTTCTTCTGCTTGTTTGTTTCATTCCTCATCATCTCCAACACCTTTTCCTTCCTTTATCTCCACCTAACATTTTTCTAGCAAAGCTGCTGTAAGGATTTAAACAATCCTTCAGAGCTACAGAACATGAGACTCAGACATTACGCTATTCAGTCTGCTACTGCATTTTATTTCTTATCTTTTGTAACCTGTTCTGATTAAGATAAACTTCAAAAGATTTCCCATTTTTCTATGATAGTTGTATTATTCTTTCCCATTCTCAGTCTATCCCTAGGTATCTCTTTAATAAGCATAAGTGATAACAAAAATAATCAGAAAGTAGAATAAAAAGGGAGGGCATCACCACACAGACCTCAGAAAAAATATGTACTGTACCTTCCACAAGTTCATAGAATTATAAAGCTCTTCTAAATCTTCACAGAGATTATCTAAAACACATCACATTCTGGGATTTGAGCTCCTTATGCATTAACTTTAAGAAGTTAATGCATAAGGATATCAACTAATTTGTTTCACATAACCAGTTAGCTAAAAGCTGTTCACTAAAGCCAGATGTTAAAATGCTGCCTGGAAAGTCCTGCTGGAGCGTTTTAATGACTTGGAAAAGAGTTATTTCATATACAAGGTAGAGGCTTCACTGGTGCAGTTAATTCAAGGTATATTGCAAGTTGCTGAGCATTCAGATATACAAGACCAGAAGATCACCAGGAGACACAGAATGCATTCTTCGCATAAATAACACACACCAATTCCTGTAATAACCCAATCAAGATTAATCTTCAATTTACAGCTGAAAAATCCCTGAGGAACAGTGCGGACCAAAAAAACCCACCAAACCCTTACTACCTTTACTCTTCCAATCATTAGAAACCATTTTTAAAAAGTTAAGTCCTGCTTAGAAAAATGGGTTGGAGGGTGCTACATTATACCCAGACATTCTTTTGCCAGTGCTATCCCTTTGATTTCACAGATCTCATCTCTCCTCTCTTCCACCAAACAATCCCAGGATTTCTAAGGAACCAACATATTCCCTTTTAGTCCTCATTTAGCTAAATATGAAAAAGTTTTCTCAGATTTAATAGATGCTCCTGTCCTCTGATCCCTGTATAGCACTTCTATAAACCTGAAATAAAATTGAGTGTATTATATGTAATCAACATTTTATACAAGAATTTATATATATTCAAAGCTTTATGTAGTGTCCCAAGTCAAATGTGACCATTATACCGTGCAGTGACATTAATACTTAATGTCTCTCCTGATAAATCCTAAAGCCCTGATAAGTCCTAAAGAATTGCTTGCCTTTATCACATCTGTGTAACGTGAGTGATCAATAATTCCACCATAGTCTCAGCCTTGTCAATCACTTCTATCTACAGGAGCCCCACATTAGGGACAAAAAAAAAAAAAAGAAGTTTTTGTTCCATAAATTCACAGGTTTTTGTTCTGTAATCATGTATTATCTCCACTACTCTAACTCGGTCACAACTATAGAATACCACACTATTTCCTGCTATGCATTATTCAAATCCTCCTCAGCGCTAACAAGTATCAGCTTTGTTTTTACCAGAAGAAAAAAAAAAAATCAGCACTATTATTATGCTGTGGTTTTTACTTGCACAAACAGACAAATTGTAAGAAACATTAAAAATCTTAAATATAAGCATGCTACTTACCCGAGCACAAGCAAAGGAAGTTTTTGCAAGTCTTCGGACATATGTCTGAGAAGAGTTGAAACATAATTCGACCAACTAGAAGATAAAAAAAGAAAAAGAATTGAGTTTTATAACTCTCTGTATTTTCAAAACATGCTCATTTATTTATATGCAGATTTTTTTATATCATGATTTTCTGAGAAAAAGTTATTTTACCAAGCAGAATAAGAAAGCATCTTGAATATGCATACATTAAACAAGCGACAGGAAAGAACAATACTATAATTGTAAAAAAAATGAAGATTAAGTACTAGCATTACATCTGATTTATTAAAAATCCTAATGATTCCATTTTGATTTGAACCTGGAAAGCCAAACTGATTTACTAAAATAGTTTATCCTGTCAATTCATTTCTGTTTTGAAAAGATTTGCCATAAATACAGGTCCTCAGAGAGCTGGAGTAATCCCCCCTCCCCCCGCAAGTACTACGTTTATACAGATACGTTAATAATTACACTTGCACAGTTTTCCCTGTGACCGTCACCTAAAAAGTCCAACTGACTTAGTCCCATACTGTGTTAAGGATTATAGATGCATTGGCACCCTTGGCCTGAAATCCTTTAGCTTGAAAAAAAATTAAAAATTAGATGGACCAAATAGGAAAGATGAAAGACGGGCAGAACAATACTAGCAATTTTAGGACTAATGCTCCACTGGCCAGATACTATGAACCAAATACTCCTTCTCTCTATGCAAAGTGAACAGAGCAATTCTCACCCTCAGTACAGCTATCCCCATGCTATTGGTGGTAGTTATGCTATGTACCTTGGAAAACTATTAAAATACTGCTGAAGAGTGGTTTAATATAAAGAAAAACTATTTTAGAACTGATTCACATTTTCTATTTTATTTTCCAAGATACTGGGACATATATTACTAAAGAAAAAAGCCAAAACGCTCCCAAATATATGAAATCTTTTTAAGAAAATTACATAAACAGCAAAGAAAAAGTTATCTCTACAGGTTATGAAATAAGCCATAAAAGCCACACTGTTGGCCAGCATTACAAGGAGACAAGTAATAATCTGCCAATGAGCACTACCCTCTAGTGGTATACACTGGTAAGACTTCAAAGACAATCTAAAAAAGTAACTACTCCAGGAATTATTTCTCTTTTCCTTCCCTTAAAGGAAAAAAAACATCGTAATTTAAGTTCAAATGTATTTTATTCAATACTTCGTCACCAAGAAAAATTCTGAGAGGCTCCTAAGAAATTGCGTTCAATTTTAAGGCTTTGTCCAAACGTACACAATTGCCAGCAAGGTGAATTGTTGGTTCAAAAAGGGGAGGGGGGAAAAAAAAAAACCAAACCAAAAGACAGACCACCTATATTTTGTACTCTTTGATAAAAATTCAAGATGCCTTCAGCTGTTGAAACGTCTGCATTTCATTTACTGCAGTGAGAATGTTCTCTGAACATTTGTCATTACAGCAGGAAAATCTAAAGAAAATGGGTAGGGACAGTCTCCAAAGAATGAAGAAATAGCAAATATTCAAAGACCCCACATTAAATGGTGGTAGCTGTAACTACCACTCTGAAAAGACAGCTATCTGGAAGTGAAGAAACCATAAGACATGCAGATCGAGGATTCATACAGAGAACACAACAGAGAAGACAGTTTTGTAGAAGAGTTACCGATTTTCATTATAAGCACAGTGATCCAGGAGAGCAGAAGTCCCATTCCTCCGCTTGCAGAAGCGCTGGAACTGAACAGTGACTACGTGCTTTAGAAAGCCACGTACATTTCCTCTCGCATTCGCTTTGTGAAATAACACGATGCCTTTCAGAGAAAGAGTTGTCACTATCTCCGTTCTACTAAGAGTGGAGAAATACAGACCAGCTGCTGATTTACCAGGGTGACAGCTGCCAAATAACTAATAGGTGTTACTGCCTATGGGCTCCAGGAGGGACTTTTGCCCTCAGGCATAAACTGCAGAAGCCTTCTGGTTGCAAGTCCCTGTCCGACCTACAAACCCCAGCATATTTAGCACCTTCAGCAGCAGACACCACCACTTCTGTTTTCTGGTGGAAGAACGTCATCTTGAGTTCTTAAAGATGTCAAGGCAGAACACGGAAAAAGACATTTATGACTAAGGTATCATGATTTCAACAGTATCTTTCACTAGTGCTTTGTCAATAATAATGTCTGCTAGCTTCTCATGCCTTTCAACTCCTACAAACTGTTTGTAATGCACGTATCCAACATCGAAAGACTATAGATCCAGTTTTAAAGATAAGGACATCTCTCCTCTGTACAACCTAAAGTATTGCTTATCCTGCTATATAAAATGTTGCAGCGTGCTTGTTACACACAAACCACATACTGTGTATCCATCTGGTGGGTTACTATCTGTGTTTTACCTAAACTGCATCAATACCATTGTCACTGAAAGGTTATATTTTCCACTGACAAACAGTCACTTAAATGTGCCAGAGAAAGATCAAACACATTTTCACACCTTGATCAGACAAATAAGTATGAAATAACAGCTGTTAATAAAAAAATAAATAAAAACCTGTACAAAAAGTATGCTTAGAACCTACGAATCTTACCTCTCCCCTCAAAAAAAAAAAGCCATCTCATTTTAAACTTGGAGCTGAGGTATACGCTGACATAACACAGACAAAAAAGCATTTGAGATGCTACTAATTTCCTCAGATTTAGCCATCTCTTCTCTAAAATGATCCACCTTCACTGTATAGAGAAAATTTCCAATACTTTCCTTCAGCTTCATTTCCCTGATACAAAGGTTAAGTTATCCGATTAGGGAACAGTCTTTCTGTGATTAACAGTAAGACTTGAATAGTAAATTGAAACAAACAGGAAAAAATTGCTAAGAAGAGTTACTCAAGTAGGTGAAGTCTGCTCACAAACCCACCCAGGCTGCTCAGTCAGCTTTAGCCAAGAAAAGAGCCTGCAGAGACACTTCGCTTCTAAACTAAAGCAAAAAAAGCTAGGATTCTATTTCTAACGATGAAACTCTCACCTGACTCGAGACGCAAATCGTCTAGTACCACAAGGAAGTTATACAAACCATTAAAATCTTTATTGTAATGCATCAGTAGGCAGGACGCTTCTGTAATTTTAATCTTAGTGTTGTTCTCAATAGAAGAGTGATTCTCACCAGGTTGCAGCTCTGAAGACATGTTCGCCTGCACCACCGTGTAGATTTTACAGCACATTACTGCACTTTCTGTGCTAGTCAACACCATAGAAGTTTATCCAACCATAGCTTAACATTTACCTATTATTTGTAAAACAATACTTTGATAAAGTATTCTTATTTGTTAGCAGGCTTTTAACTTAAAGATTTTTTTTAATAGAAACTAGAGTAAGTGATGAAAGTAGTATTAAGTTACTGGTAATTACATACAGTAAGTCATGCATATATAAGGTCTAAGATGTTTCGAAGTTCTATTTCATAAAGTGGTATCTGTAGCTAATGAGCTACACCAATTACAGAAACCAAAAGGCATAATGACCAGAAATAATTCAATTTCAGAACTCTATTTTCAAATTGAAAGATGAAAACTTTTTTCTTTTGTTTTGTTTTTGAACCCCTGATCAATTTTTCAGCTGAGGAAGAACTAGTACTTGATTCAAATTAAGCAGTAAAAATTCAGGGTAGGAATATGCATGCTATATTGTAATAAGGGCTCCTGATAGCAAAATTTATTAAAATGATCATTGATTTCAAATGTTTATCCAGTGATTTCCTCCAATTTAGCTGCTTAACTTTTTAGAAACAACCTTGGGAGCCAAACACTTATTGCTTGGATGTATTTTCCACATAATACAAATGGTTTTGCTCGATTATGTTACGTTTAGGCCATAAAGGTGTCAATTCCAGATAGACACTCCCAAAATAAACCTAGTTATTCAAAATTAAATTTAAATATATTGGGTTTGTCTTTTCCCAGTTTCTTAGAACAAACCAAGTAAGAAGCCACTGCAGCACTTTTCCCA
>NW_008825616.1:2336195-2364771 GCF_000699105.1 Pygoscelis adeliae
AAGGAGAAAGAGGGATTACAACCACTAAGACAGCGATGCGCATCCCTTACAGACCGAGACCAGAAAGTCTGCCAGAGGCCTAAAGGCTTAGATAGATTTGGATACAAGTTTAAATAACAGCTCACTAAAATGACCGTATTTTAAATTTATTTATCCCTAAATTTGTGAACACTAAGTCATATAAATTTAAAAAGACTGCTTTAAAGTAGAAACGTGGCTACAGTTTTCAGAAAAATAAAAGCTTACTGTGGAAAAAGAACAGATTTTATTTAAAACATCATTAAAACAAGGATGCCCCAGTTCCTCTGGGCAGGGATCTATAGTCTTGACACATTAACACTTCGTTAATGCTTCCTTACCCCACCTTACACTCTTTGCAAGGGAAACCTCCATAAACTTCTTTCCCCAGCTCTCTACCAAGCCCAGGCCTCCACAGATACTCCCTGAAGCTCCCTCCATTCCAATCTCCCATGGTCTCCACAAAAGCAAATGTATTTCAGCACTGCACACAACAAAAATTTACTGTCTTCAGTTTCAGGGATATGCAAGTGAGAGACTACACTTTGTCTTCTCCTAGCAGAAGAGGCTAATCAGTTTGGTCTTCCATTTACTAATCCAATTTGTTCTAGACCTCAAGGTAAATCTCCAGTGTATTTCATTCTGCACCGACAACAAGAATTCCATATAATGAGCAGATTACAACTTTTATTAAACCAGTTTCCCCCGAACCTATCTAGATCCTATCTCCCTTAGGCCCTCCGATAGGGATTCTCCACGTAGCACGCTCTCTTGGCTCCTGTTGTACTGCACTCAACTGGATTGCCAATTGGTCCATGGACAGAGTCAAAGCGCTGATCTATTTTCTGCCAGTCTACAACTTTTTGCCTCCAAAGGGCTAAAAAGTTAATGGCAAGCCAGTTGAGAACAGTTTCTGTCTTCAGGCAGGGTAACAAAAACCCTGTAAGACATCCTTGGTTTTACTAATGCAGGCACAGTGCTACAATGACTTTTGCAGTGGAGCTTATTTCACATAAATTCATAGCAGCTGAAATCCCCAAATACACTAAACTTTAGGCAAGAGTGACTAGAAGGAGAGAAGTAATGAAAGAACAGACTGACAGATAAGGGAAGGGACATAGCCCAGGAAGGAAAGAAACTGAAGTGGAATGAAAAAGTGAGCAAGGGGTCAAACAGTAACAGAAGACAGGAGAGAAAAAAAAAAAGTAAAAAAAAAGATGAAAAGAAGGAAAATTCTTCTGTGAATAAGAATGAAACAAAACAAAAATGAGTAAATATAGCACACTTTATGATGCATAAAGCTACAGCAGCAGACTATGTATATGACATCCTAGTCAGACATCTGTTCTGATTATGACGGTACCTGAAAGACTGAAGCTCCACATAGATTTTTGCATCACAGAGTAAAGACAGAATTATTTAAATAGGCACCTGCTGCCATCCCAAAATTCTTGGAATACTGTAAGCAGTTTACTCCTATGTACATGCTGTATGCGTCCAAATCCATTGGTAGGGGGGACCCAAAAGAAGGGAGAGGTGCTGTCTGTGCTAGTATCAAAATAAATCTTATTCCTGATTTATTCTCCATTTGCTCTTTTAAAATTATGAACCACAACGTGCATTCATACAAAAATGCTTAACAGGCAACTTATTAAAAGCAGCCTAAATTTAAACTTAAAAAACACTGACACAAAGCCTACAAAGTTTGCCCCACTGCAAGAGGCACATATAAGCTGGCATCAAAGTTTTATTCCAAGATTCTGTAGCTAAAATTAAAACATGACACAAAAGCTGTAATAAAGTTTCTGAAAGCACAATCAAAGCTACAATAGTCACTCCTGTATTTTCTAAGGGATCTAGTTAAAGAGTAAAACTAATCCAAACTCTGCAGTCCCCTCCCCTCTCACATATGCACACACACACCCCACCTTTTGCAGCTCCTTCTCATCTAGTCTGTGCACTGCTCTCTTATTTTTAATTGCTACAGGTATCTGAACAAACATTGGGTAAGCAAAGTCTGTAAGGGGAAAGCTAAAAGTTGGCAGCTGCGTGGGGGAACATTTTTGGACTCCAAGCAACCTACACTGTTAAAAATGACACAGTTTTGTATTCTGCAGGCAAAGAGATGCCTGCAGTACTGCGAGAGGCATGTCCTCTTACTCTCTGTATTTTGTGGACAGATCTTAGTTCAGCTTTTCAGTGTAGACAGGGCAAGGGCAATGTCTTATTTCTTGGCTAGCAACAAAATGCGGGATTGTTCTTTTCCCCAGTTCTTTCATTTTTATTACACGTAGGGAGAACACACAGATCAACTTAGTGTACTGAAGTCCAAATAAGCAAAATGGCAATTTGGAAATCTGCTGGCAGTATAAAAGTTAAAATTAATACCTCACTAGTATCAGCAGGAGAGTACATCTCTCAGAGTTAGTGCTTCATATCATCTGGAAGCACTGCTTTATCATTCACACTTGATTCCACTTTTGAAGGTCATCTTACAGCTAAAAGAGCAATGTATAGGCTTTTTAAATATAACCTTAAATCCCAAGACATAGTTGCATAGTGAATTAATAAACGGACACTAGCATAAAGTAGTGTAACCAGATTACACACAAGTCCCGATATCAACATTTTACAAATGGGCATGTTTTCCGGCAAAAATTAGTCATTAGTCAGGTGCAATAAAAACAGCAGGGCTCCGAATTTGATATACAGCTGTGAAATTCCTGTTACTTTAAAGAGAAAATAAATACAGACAGCCACGAACAGAGCGAAAGCCCGTGTCTTACTCCAGGTAACCAAAGCTCTGCACCACCAAGAACACCAACGCTGCAATTCCTCTCTGACACCGCTATCAGTCATCAAACCCAAGTAGATGTGAGGGGAAAACAAGGTAATCCACTTTCACTCGTGATGCACAGCACAAGGCTGAGGAGGGGACAAAGCAGGCAGCAAGAGGTATTACGAAATGGGAGCAGGAGCGTGCGCATGAAGAAAGAGCAGAAGGAAACAGCGCAGGGAGAGATTCTTCAGATGAAGAGTCAAAACAAAAAACCCTAACAAAGATTAAAAGCAAGTGAGATGAAGAATTATAAACCAATGTCGTCAAACTACCATTCCTAACCTGGAAACCTACCCAATTTAAAACATTTTTAGTAGTCTCATTCCATAGTAAATCTGAATTTAAAGCAACAGAAAATGTTAAAGCTCGATTTACATTAACATTTTTCTCTTCAAATAAAAGTATTCAGAAAAGGCAGTGTTAATAACTCAAATAGGAGTTACAATAGCAACAGATTTATAGATATGCCCTATCAGGTCACTGAAGTTAGAACTGAATCTTTCTTTTCAAGTTTTGGTGAAAACAAAAAGCAAGCCAAATGGGTTACGGTTACATTTGAATGCAACTGAAATTTGAAAATGCAGAGACATAAACTCTTTATTTCAAAGGCTTTCAGAGAAACATTGAAGCAGAAAATGAAAGTGAAAGCACAATGAAGCCATCACATTTATTCATTTTTCTGAGAAACAAATAGTAGCAATATAAAGCACTGAGTATATGTCAGACAACTAATACGCATCGATTAATTCATGTTCCGAAAGATAGGTAAGTAAATCTGTACGACCATTTTTACAGAGTGGGGAAAACAGAAGAGGGAATCAAGTAGCTATTCCAGGATTAAAACTCACAGTCTACCACTTACGGGCAATTACACTTCCAATAGGGAAAACGTGAGTTAGGAGATGGATTGGGGTCTTTTTGTTTGTTTTTTTTTTTAAACAGGCCACCTGCTCAATTCTTCATTTACATTCAGAAGGCTCAATCTGAGCAGGAGGAGGAAAGGTTTAGATCAGATGATCTCCTCAGGTCCCTTTTCAGTTTTAATTACTGTATGATTTAAAATACTTCTAGGAGCACCTCTCCAGTTTCCTCACAACTTGCCCCAATTTTCTATAGTTTATACAACCGTAGATGTATGATACATAACCAGAGAACGCTTCTAATACACAATTCTTTTTATCTTCAGAATAGTGTGTGTCAGCCTTACCGAACCAATGTATGCAAATAAAGATCAATTTCGAAGGAGAATAAAAAGCATCCAGCACCCCAGTAGACACCAAAAGTTACTAAAAACTAACTCAGAAATAACACACCAATGGCCAAACTCGTTGCTAATGGCTCGAGTCAATTATTAAGGCAAAAATGTGGTAAAAAAAAAACCCCAACCCCAAACACAACACTTGAGAGGAACGCTTGTGTCAGAGACGCAAGCCTTACCTGGTTCCCGGTTGATTTCTATCTCGAAGAAGCACTGGGGCCGGTCCTGCACCCCCATGGCCCCGGGCAGCCCCGCAGCCCCTCGGCCTCGCCACCTGGACACAAAGAAGAGGCGCCCTGAGAAGCTTCCTGCATAATTTTGTGCATTACAAAAACACCAGATCTCAAGAGCTTGATGGTGGGCCAGGCCCCAAGTGTGTCGCTAAGCAATTACTGAGTCCCCGCCTGCCTCAAGCTGAATAAAACCTTGAGGCAGAAGCTGAGGACCTGACCCCTGATTAGATCTGTGTGCTTTTTCATATTCATAACAACAGAAGTGTGCTTATACTGGGTCAGCAAAGGGCTGATTCAGTTATCCTGTCTTATATATAGCCCCAAAGAGGGTGCCTAGGAAGGACTAGGAAGAGTTTTCTTCCATAAATATGTATTTCATTTGGAAATAAAACTTATATAAATGGTTAGAAGTTCTATGTAATTAGTAACCCTCAGTGGATTTCTCTTCCACAAACTTTTCCAGACTCCTCTTAAGTTCATATACATTTTTAGCCTCTTCAGCATCCTGTGGCAAGGAGTTCCTCAGCTTGACCATACATCTCCTTTCATGTGAACCTGAAATCCCCCTGTTCCCAGGAGGTTTTGAACCACCAACCTTTTAGCTAACAGTGGTACACGTTCACAAAGGTCTTGAATTAGCCATATATTTAGCGGTAAAGGTTGTCTGCTTTCTCCATCCATTTGAATCCACTATCTGCTGTATATCTGCACAGCAGTGTAGTCACCATGCTGGAAGGAGAAATGCAGAAGAACTTGAAGGTCTTGAATGAAATAGTGCAAAGCACCTGCACGAGGTACCAGTGGTCGCCTACGAAACAGTCCCCTTGGAGTCACCACATGCTGCCATCACTAGACGGTGACATCTGCCAAGCTTTGGAGCAGACCTGGTTGACAATCCAGAAGAGGGCAATGGTGACACATCCTCACTGATGCTCCGAGCACCAAATCAGCTGAGGACAGCCACTGTAGGAATGTATCTTGAAAGGGAAAATATTTTTGCGAGCAAAAAAAAAAAAAAAAAAATCAGGAGATTTTGTATGGGAAAGTGTTCCCTGCGATGCATTCGTCAGGGCTGTGGTAGGACGGCGCTGGTTCTCCTTCGGCGTGAACACAAGGCCGCTCCAGGGGCCAGCCTGGGACAATCCTGTCCCTTACTGAGCCTCAGCCCTGCGTAAACTTACCCAGCTGTGGCTTAGGAGCCCAAGAAAATTTAAACCAAAGAAATTTTAACTATTGCAGCAGGCCATAGGTTATTTTTTTCTGAGTTTGGGATGTTGGGCCATCCCAGAGTGTGGAAATGGTAGCTTTAGCAATCACTGAAGTGTCAAACTGTTCAGGGAGGAGTATTAAATCTATAAATCCTCAGCCTACTACATCCTTCAGGCCAAGCTAGTTCACACCGAAGATGTCCAGCAGCTTTTCCTGTAGCCCCTCATATCCATTTAATTTATGTAATTACTCCTATGACAGTAACTTTCTTCTCGTCGGTACAGAGATGGGTTTCCTGGGAAGGCGGAGGGAGGCAGCACCTATAGCACGGTATACACCCTGCGTACACTGTGCCATCCCTACAGCCCTTACATAGTCTCCAGCTAAACCACAGCCTCACCACTTGGGGCAAAAAAATGTCTTTTATTACGTCCAGAAGGAAGTTTTGTCGCTTTCTAAGCAGTGAGGACACTCTTACTCAGTCCTCACCGCCCGAGAAGCAAACCGTTTCCGAATGCTTTCCAAGAGTTGTACAAACCAGAACTCATTGCAGTAATTTTACCTGGCAGCAGTAACTGCGGTTACATCCTTGTCTGAGGAGAAATTCAGAGGTCTTAGATTAAAAAAGTGTGCTGAGAATAAAGAGTAGCAATACTGAAATCAAAGGATATTTTAGAAGTTAGGAATGCAGCAAAGTGGGATTGTTTTAGATGTAATTTATCTATAGCTTTAATGGCTGCTGTCCCTATGGTATTTGAGCATCTTACGAAGTTTTAACAGCCAGATTCTGTCATTCTTTATTACGTCTAATAACACATGATTGTCCTTATGGAATCCTGTCTTTGGAGTTGTCACATAGGTTTGCTGGTCCTTTGGGGATATTTGCATCGTAAGCTATCACACAATGTGAAAAAAATTGTAGCACAGTCTGGCCCTAAATTATTTAGCTGTGAAATGCTCTTATAAAGTAGAAGGGCATTATTTGCCTCACTTTAAAATGGTAAACGGAGAAACAAAGCTACTGAGAAAATAAGTGAGTTACAGCAGGTCCACAGGAATTCCTTTCCAAAATTAAAATTTTAAAACACGTCTCCTTGATTTCCTTAATTTTCCCAAACAATAAATATCATAGGTTTGGGTTTTTATGGTTTTGGATTTTTTTTTCTCCTGCGCTGAAATAAACTATTAATTCCCTTTTACCTGCAGTCTCTTGTTTTTCTGTTTTCAGAACATGAACTTGCTAAAGGCAGATGAGCAAAGAAATAAGCAAAAGACTCAAAAAAGACATGGAAATGTGCTGCTTGCTCTTCATGCAAGTAGCAAAGATTGTGAGCAATAGAAAAAAGTTAATTTCAAGCCCTGATTATTTTAATAAAGAAGCAAATTAGAAAGAAGTTCTGATCCCCTGGGAGATAAGCTCTTAACGATCATCTCTAGGACTAGAACAGATAAATACGCAGCTTGGTGGAAGAAAGACATACCCCCCCCCCAAAAAAAGTTTCCAAAGCACATCTGAGGCCGGTCTTTTGAAACATGAAATATTTAGTTACAAATGAAGATTTTTCCTAGTGTTCCTATGTGGGAGCTGCTGCAGATGCTGTTCTGGTAACATCCTGTGCCCACTGAAACCAGTGACAAAGTCCCCATTGATTTCGGTGACTATGGACGTAGGCTGTTTGAGGGGGATTAAGGTCTGCGTGGCAAAGCAGTATAGTTATGAATAATTGCTTCTGTATAACACTAGTTTTTGATAAGCCGTACATTGGTGAAACGCTCCCTTTTATAGGCTAAAATTTTCCCAGCTATGTTCCAATCCTATAGACGACTCGTGCATTCACCAAGATCAGCGGACCCAGTTTTATTCTACCTAAACTCAGAGATTTCTTAGTGGCACATTTTATGCCCAAGAATTCGTGTTGACAAATCTTGGCTAAAAGTTGCACTCTGCTCTGAGGTAGAGCGTGCTTTGGCTACAGGAGTTTGAAAAGTAGGAGGGTGCAAACGCCACTGCTGAGCAGTTATGCAACCTATGTGCAGATCAGGGTGAAACTGCTTAAATTAGGACACAGTTTATTTTCCAAAATGTCTTTGATTGCCCTAAGAGTTATTAGTCTACATGTGGCCATGAAAGCTCAAAACTAACCAGCTTTTTTTTAGATATTTATAGAGGCTTTTCCTTATCTTTTTGCAAATTCCATACATAGAACCTGAGTCTGAAATCGAAAACAAGCTTTTTTTATGAGCAACAGGTTGTTGGTCACTTCTTTCTCATGCTATTTTAGACGTTGCCGTTGCAGTTACATTTTATTCGTCAACTGCAATACTACACAGGGCCTAGTGCCTGAAAAACCTCTGGTCTGCGCCTCGTGTGCTGAATATTTTCCTACCTAATTTGTGATTTGCATGCACATTAGTTAGATAAGGAGGAGAAGGAATTTTCAACGTAGCTTTTCATTATCTGGGGCGTTTCGGTTGGGGGGGCGGTGCTCAAAAGACTTCTGTGAGACAAATTCACGGCTGCTTATTCGAGATCTCGCCCTGTAGCCGCTCTGCGCAGGTTCTCAGCTGGTGCGAATGCATGCGAAGTGCTGACACCAGGAGAAGAAGTGACTCAGAGCTGTTCACGAGGGTCGCTGAAGTTTTGAACACTGAGAGACGGTGGATAAAAGAGCCGGAAAATTCTGCAGTTAAATTTAAAAACTTGTGTTACCGAAGAACAGACGAGCACCTGAAGTGCTTCAATCATTCAGTCACGCAAAACCATTTCTTCAGTATTTTTTCTGAATAAATATTGCAGACCAGTATAACTGAAAAAGGGCTTTAATTATGAAAAGCCTCACTGCTGAGCAAACAAGAAGTTAAAAGTGAAAAGCCGACAGGCAGTCAGCTGTTAAGCAAACTTAAACAGTGAAAGGTGCTTAATTAAAAAATGCCCAAGTCAGCATTTGAGTGTGGAGTTTAGAGTGTTAAAGGGAGGTAAATGGCTTGGGGATAAGTAATAAACAGTAAAATCTGTCTGCTCTAGGCTGCTGATCAAAATCCACACCATGGCAGTAATATCTGACATTTTTCCACCCGTCGAATGCCAAGATGGTGAAGATCTGTGCATGGCTAGCAAGAAGCTCCTGTCCGCGTTACCAAAAACATTAAAACTCCGGGCTTTTACAGAGCCTTGGAAGCAGTTAATGGTTCCTATTTTGACACGACTGAGTAAACTGGGAACTAAAAGACATAGAGAGGAGAATGTTCCAAGTGCAGCAGGAGATTTGGGGGCTTAGGCAGGTGGACTGTCACGAGTGCCTGCCTTCGACAGTAGCTTTCCCATCTGGCACCGTGCATTAACAGCTACTCACAGAGCCCGTGAAGGCTGCTCGAGAAACAATCTGTTACCCTTCGGCTGCCCCGGAGTCCAGCGCCTGAGCGGTCCAGCAAGCCTGCCCATAGAAGCCAGATCTTCTGAAATCACTCTTTCACAGAATGTGAACGTTAGGTAAAAGTAAAGAAAGATTATATTTACTATTATTAACACACTGACAATGTCATTAATAACTTCATAGAGACAGGGGCACAGTAGTAAAATAAACCCAGGTTATAGCCACCCATATGCTGAGCCAGCTCCAGTAAATTTTCCCAGAAAATTCCCAAATTTCCTCTTTTGCTCCCTGACAAACTCTTAGGACGCTTACACAGCTGCCCCATAGCCGAAATTCATGTCTCAAGCAAAACTTTCATCATAGGGCTTGCGTTTGCTGAAAAGGAGCGTTGCTGTGGGCACACACGTATCCTCGGACAGGTTGTAGGGATATTTGTAACCTCACACATCCAAATGCTCCCTGCGGTTCTCTTCATTCACGCTTCCCTTTCCCCAAGGATTTCCTGTGAACCATAACCCAGTTAATACCTGAACCGTTAACACACTTCCTAAAGGATTACTGAGCTTTCCCCCATCCTGCCCTAAAGCTTTAGGAGTGTTTCCATCCCTGGCATGAGTAGGTGGAGCCATCTGCTATCCAGGCAGTAAACAGAATTTGTTAATGACTGCCCCAGCGTGATAGAAATCTAAGCAAACCATTAATCCATTTTGTGGTAAATTGCTTAATGGGGCAGGGTATATTCCTGTACGTATAGCTTCTTTAGGCCCTGACACCCGTATTTCACGTGAACTAGTATATGGGACTTTAAATGAACCCGGTGTATACAGATTATTACCAGCAGCTTGCTGAGACTAGAAATAAAGTCAGCCAGTTGCTGAGAGGCAGGTCAGGTTTGGGACACTTGAGATCTCCTCCTCTAGCTGCCTGTGCTCTCCCTGGATAAACAAACAGCTTCAGTCTCTCTGGCTGATACAGCATAAATCTCAACAGTGCCAACATCTCATCCAGAAAACATTCAAAAGCAAATGCTGTCAAGGAACCCGACTACGAGTGAGTTCAGAAGCTGGCACATCATTTAATGTCGTTTTCTGTATAATTCTCCCAGCTGCTCCAGACTGATTCCTACCTCTACAATCTTCCCATCTACCTAGCTGCTTATTTGCTCCCCTTCATTAGTATCTGAGTTCTCCCCAAATAATTTTACAAAAATATCTCCGTTTCACTCTTCTTTCACGGCTTGTAGAGAAAGAAGTTGACGATTTTATATTTCCTTAACCAATAAATGCCAGATGTCTGACGTGTGGGTTGGTGTATTGTGTAGGTGTCAAGATCACATTTGGCCTGATCCAAACCCCGATGCAATTATTTTTTTTCTTCCATTTACTTCAGGGGGTTATAACTCAGGACTATTGAAAGAAAATGAAGTCTTGCTAGTAATCGAAACTATTCTTTATGCAAAGGATGAAGCCTACTTCATATCAGACTTGATTTACCCATTCAATGACACTTAAATTAGGTCAGAAAAAGAGATTCTTTTACACAGCATATAATTAACCAGTGCAACTTGATGCCACAGGAGAGTGCAAAGGTGAGTGAGATGATGTCTGTTTTTGCATGTGGAGTCTTGCGTGGAAACCAATGAGTGGGCCACACTACGTAAGAGCAACACGAGTGAGTTTTTACCTTCACAATAAAATTAGACTGTTTGTGTTACCGTGTTCTTTCAATCTCCCATCTGTTTCTCTGTGCCTGTTGTCTCTTGTGTTAAATTATGAGCTCTTGGAATGGATGACAACAAAGGTCTTTTGGGAGGTACTTTGACAACCTATATTGGTCTTATGTGAGTAAAAGAAATAAGGCAATTTTGCCTAAAAGTCTACCCTTATTCAGAAGTGACACTGAGGTAGGGATTAGCAATAAAAACCGGTACTGAACAAGTAGAAAAAAAAGGAAAAATCATACCTATTGCTGAAGGCAGCTAACCGACCTTGAATATATCAGCAGTATGTTTATTAGAGGAGCTTGGTATGAAATGTAATATCCCCAGGATCACTCTGATTCAAACTAGCATTTAATTAATAGCTTTTTGAGGGGAAAATGGCACAATGATTCCTTTCGCCTAGGTTTTTTTCTTTCTTTTTTTTCTCTAAAGTTTCATTTACCTTTTTACCTTTGCATTAAAGATGTATAAACCCCAGCTCAACGTTCTCCCCAAGCACCATCTGAGAACGCTCTATTATGCAGCACAATATGCTCGAAATGCTTGAAACTGAGTCAGCGCAGGTACTTCAGAGCTTGTTAGCTCAGATGGTTTGGACGTTTCTGCACCATGGCTGCCAGCACTGTGGATTGCAGGAGGGTTTGTTAATTCAGCTGCAATCCAAATGTACACAGCCAGCAGAGGTTCAGGGCAGTGCCCGTGTTGGGGACCACGGAGCAGAGACATCGCAGTAGCTCTGCAGGCCAGTCTACCGCCAGCAGAGATTCATCGGAGACAATTTGCTGTGCTGAGCCAGAAATGACTTCACGTAGGGCTGGTGGAACACCTTGTCACTGTCCTCCCAAAGTTACTGTTTCCAGGAGTGTGACATGTGGCACAGAGATGCTTGAGCTGGTTCCAGGCAAAACCAGCTGAGCTCTGGCAGAGGTTTACTAGCCCAGGCTCAGCACTGTTTCGAGGCAGCTGCATCGCTCCTAGACCCAAATTGGCCCCAGAACAAGTACAGATCCATTTGTATGCGCTGCCATTCCTGAACCAGTAAGTCATATTGAAGCCAAGCTGACTCCGCACAAAGCCATCTCAGGTATATCTAAATCCAGACAGCTGGCAGCGTTTTAAAAATAAAGAATTCATGTCACAACGCAAAGTTAACTGGGTGAAATGTAGCGGTCCCCGCGATCTAGGAGGTCAGACTAACTGATACAGCGCTTTGTTCCGGTGTTAAATCTGTGAATCTGCAGCTGAGGCTCCAAAGCAGAGGGATGATAATAGCAAGAACAGTGCCAATAAGGAAAAAAGCTGAGTGGTTGGTAGAGCCATGGCTGCAGCGAGGCATGTAATTCTCAATACATCAGGGTAGGCAAAAGGGAACAGTTACCTGCCCCTGAAACTGGGGGAAGAACGGAGAACCCTGGTAACAAAGGAGGACCCAGAGAAATTCTGGCTTGTGGATACAGGCAGAATCGTTGGGATGGGGGAGAGGGACAGATTCATGCAGGGAGTTCCTGCAAAGAAGTGGGAGGTTTCTATAGGAGGAACTTGCTGGGGAATGAAGGATTGCCAGAAGTCCTCGACTGGCACAGTGAGTTTAGAGAAGGATATTAATAAAATATGCAGTGCCTCCTGGTAACAGCATTAGTAATAACCATCCAGATAAATGTTAATGTTGATATAAATAAAGCTATATGCAGTTATGATCAGCTAAGGTCAGTCTTTTTCTGTATTGAACAATTAAGTGCATTGTGTGCACTTATGGACAGAGAAGGTTGGAAGGGGAGGATTTATATTGTCTTCCGACAGATTCAACACTGACCACGGTCAGAGACAGGATACTACATCGATCTGTTTGGGAATGACAATTTCTCTTTTTTGCAACAACCGCAAAATATTTGTTCTGGGAGTTCAGAAGCTTTGGCCTCACTTAATTTGATACTAAAAGATCTTGAGGGACAGAGATATATAAAACTGCCAGTGTGACCTAATGAGAATCTTGTTTATGCCTCCGCATAGGAAGAGTTTGTCTTATGATAAGGCGGGAGGTTAAAGTAAAACCTGAATGTAAACATATAAATAAAATGGTTTGGTATTTACTTTAAATTCTAGCTCCCAAAATATAAATTAGGTGGCTTGCTATTTAGTCTAGCTCCCACTTGAAATGCAGGCTAGAATACCATAGGTTTGTTCTAGTTTAGCAGCATGCTAATAATTGCAGATATACCATCAATTGTGCTGGCATATTCATTTAATGGATTGCAAATGTTGCTATAAACAAATGGTAATTGCTCGGGATTTAAAATATACTGTAATTGCACTTTTCACATTGAACTTCTGTGATATAAAGATGGTAATTGCGGCATCTTTCAGCTCGATCGGTTTAAAATACAGGGGCAAGGGCAGTCTTACAATGAAGAGCAAGAGAAATAGGAGAATGCTTCAGGTCAGGGAGCAACTAGCTTCCAGTCCTGCTCCCCTTACAGTGCACAACAAAAGTTCCCTCCCAATGCGAGAAATTAGGACCGGCCACATACGAAACCACACAGAGATTTCCAAAATGGAGCCTTCAAATGTCTGCACATAAATCAAGACTTCTCTCAGTATAACCAGAGCAGATTTGCTGGCAGGGGGAAAAGGAGAAGAGGAGAAGGCTATTAATCCTGATGCCAAGTTTGCATGATGGGAGTACGGGGGAGGCTGCCAACCCCATCCCACTCCCAGGGCTCCAGCTGCAGTGAAAGTATAGGCAGAAATCTCCCCGAGCGCTAACCTTTCCACCACTCAGCCTAGGTTTTATGTGAGTAAATAGCCTTTGCCCTATACCCTTTGTTCTGATACATTTAAGCATCCGTCCTTCTAACATTATGCACTGAACTGAACTCTCATCTCATAGTAAGGTTTCCTAAAATGAGTGAGCCCATCTATTGACTCCCTGCCTTTCACAGTCCCAACCTCCCACTACTTCTCCTGCTCTACCTATGGCATTTATCTGACCCTGAGTAAACAACCTAAACCAGCAGAAAACTGCCCCAACCAAAAAAAAAAAAAAAAAAAAAAAAGAAACAAAGCCACAAACCTAAGACCCCCTCCAAACAAATATTTTTTTGCCGATGTAACAAGCTGGGAGCAAAGGAGGAGAGAGCAGGAGCACCGCTTTTGGCAGCAGCAAGCTGCTAGAGGCTCAGGAATTTCACAAAACTTCACTTATAGGTGCATCAGGCAGGTGAAGCAGGATGAACCTGAACCACAGAGGTGTCATCTAGATGAGGTATTCTGTACCTACAGCTTGCCAAAGGTACCCTGATCGACTTGTGTGCATCTGTCAGTCGAACAAAAACATGTTGCTGTTCTGATGGAGGATTATAGATCAGCTGGGAAATCAGTTGTGTTACATTCTGCTGCACCCTATCAGTTTTAGTCCTGGTGCTCAAATCTGTTAAGTATTTATCTGGGTGTCGTGGTTTAACCCCATCTGGCAACTAAGCCGCACCCAGCCGCTCACTCCCTCCCCCCCAGTGGGATGGGGGAGAGAATCAGAAGAGTAAAAGTGAGAAAACTCGTGGGTTGAGATAAAGACAGTTTAATAGGTAAAGCAAAAGCCGCGCAGGCAAGCAAAGCAAAACAAGGAATTCATGCACTCCTTTCCATCGGCGGGCAGGTGTTCAGCCATCCCCAGGACAGCAGGGCTCCATCATGTGTAACGGTGACTTGGGAAGACAAACGCCATCACTCCGAACGTGCCACCCTTCCTTCTTCTTCCCCCAACTTTATACGCTGAGCACAACGTCATATGGTGTGGGACATCCCTTTGGTCAGTTGGGGTCAGCTGTCCCGGCTGTGTCCCCTCCCAACTTGTCGTGCACCCCCAGCCTGCTCGCTGGTGGGGCGGGGTGAGAGGCAGAAAAGGCCTTGACTCTGTGTCAGCACTGCTCAGCAGTAACGAAAACATCCCTGTGTTATCAACACTGTTTTCAGCACAAATCCAAAACACAGCCCCACACCAGCTACTGGGAAGACAATTAACTCTATCCCAGCCAAACCCAGCACGCTGGGGTAACTGCCTGGCCTTTGTGAGAGTAATAATGAATAACCAAGCTTTTTACTGTCACAATAATAATGAAGTTTTAATGGTGAATTAAGGAACAGAATGAGAGAAAATCCAGCCATGCAGCCATCGGTGCCAGTTAGCGTCTAACTAGATAGTCAGATGTGGAAGCGTTAATGTATCTGGGTACGTGAAGGCATGATATAATCACACAGTCTCTATAAACATAAATCAAGATCAATAAAAACACTGGCTGCATAGATTCTGAGGGTGGATTCAGCAGCTTTAAGGCGACAAAACTTGATTTCATGATCACCTGTACCTGTATATCCTAAAAATGCTTCAATATCTTCCTGTACCAGTGGTTGCACGGAATTCCTGAAAGTACGTACATGTATTCTAGAAGAAATATTTAACTGCATCACAGATGGAGTAGAAAAGAGAAAAAAAAGACTTTACAAGCAAAAAAACCTAACTCTAACTCGAAATTATCTAATTAATGTTCAATTTATAATGGAAAGCCACAAAAAAATCTGTAAATCTAGTTGTTATAAGCTAATCTAGAAACAGCTAAAAACCTATATTCCTGGGCTTTTAGATCTTGGCTGCACTAGAAAATGTTTCTTCCGCATTTTGTAAAGTTGAGCTTCAGTGCTACTGGCCAACATCCGCAGAGCTGGCCAGATCAAGGTCCACACAGTAGAAAAAGGTTTTGAATACAATTTCTGACCCAAGCATTGGATACACCCAGGTCTGGTTAAAACATATGAGCCAAGGAAAATAATTGGAAAACTTAATTAGAGGGGATTTAATCACATCTCTTGAGCATGGCCACGTTTTTTCATGCGTGCCCTTCTGGTGTTGACAAGATGCAGCTGAGTCAAATTCTCCTGGGACTATAAAAGCTTATGAGAAAGATGGGGACAGAATTTTTAGCAGGGCCTGTTGCGCTAGGACAAGGGGGAATGGTTTTAAACTAAAAGAGGGGAGATCCAGACTGGATATAAGGAAGAAATTTTTTATGCTGAGGGTGGTGAAGCACTGGCCCAGGTTGCCCAGAGAGGTGGTGGGTGCCCCATCCCTGGACACATTCCAGGTCAGGTTGGACGGGGCTCTGAGCAACCTGATGTAGTTGAAGATGTCCCTGCCCATGGCAGGGGGGTTGGACTAGATGACCTTTAGAGGTCCCTTCCAACCCAAACTGTTCTATGATTCTATGGTTCTGAATGGGAGCAAACTGCGTCTCCTAATTCTCAGGTGAAAACGATTCATTTCTTGAAACAAAACTGTGTCTCTGCCTCTCACTCAGACCACCTCTTTTTTAATTTTCTTCCTATTATCCCCTCTGCCAGAGCACTACATCAATCATTTTCCTTCACTAAAGACAACCTCTGCTGTTGACTTGTCTCAAACAATCATAGGATGAACTCGCTGTCAGCAAACACCTTCTGATGTTTGGCTTGACTGAACTGTCACTGACCCATCACATGAACTCACTCACACCCTCTCTCTACACCATTTTTTTGTTGTCCCGCTTACAGGGAAATGAGGGGGAGAACCATAAAAATAACGAGCACATTAGCAACGCTGCTGGGGAACAAACAGCTCAGAGGAAGAGCAGTGAAAAATCATACACAGCAGAGAACGTCTCCCGAGATAAATGCAAAGATTTAGGGCAGCCAGATACTAATTGCAGTGTTTGCAAAAGTCAGTGTGCATGTACCGCATTATTTACAGCAAACGATGTGTTCAGTCGACGCAGCCCATTCTCTGTTCCTTAGGCCGGTGATTTTCTTTTCCTTTGTTCTCTCCCTATTTGATCAGACTTCCCAAATAATTTTCCCACTGCTTTGGCCTCTCATTTGCAGTTTTATAGGCTGTTAGAAGCACTGTTGATATCTGATGTTCCAAAACTGAAACAAGTTAGTTAATTTGGATTAGTCATAACAGGAGCGCTGTAGTTCCACGGTTGGATCAGCTTTACCCTAGAAGGCAGGTTTCTAGGACAAACAATATTTATGAGCATAGGCATCATTTGCTGAGGGCAGTGAAATGTGGGCTCTTTGGAGGAAGACTGAGAAAACAAAACTGAAACCACTTCTGAGCCTGGCTCCCCGACATCTGGGATTTGTATAAATGCGAGTGCGTCATCATTTTCTATGCTCTTCCCTGCTTAATACCCACAAAATATCCTCCTGTTTGGCCAGTATTTATTCTGCAGCATGCGAGTGATGTGTGGGTATCACTCGGGAAGCAGCCCTCTTGATCAGACTACACAGATCTTAACTGATGCGGAAGCAAGATGTGAAAGTTTCACTCTCCGTTCATATTCAGATTTTGGGTTGCAGAAGCAAGTTTTGGCAGACGAGATACAGTGAAATATCGAAGTGGAGTAACAGTACTTTTGCAGGAAATCAAGAGACCAGTATAGTTTCTGTATTCAAGCAATTTTCTTCCAAGAAAATCTCTTTGTGAGTGGTTTAACCCGTGTTATCTCATTATTCAGGGCATATTTCTCACACATTCTTTCGCATGTCTTTATTAAGACGAGTCACTCCGTAAACTTGATGCAAGGCTGCTCCTTTTCCCCATCAGCAGAGGCATTAACTGGGTAGCAGATGACTCACCTTCTCCTGATGCACCACTCCCACTGTACATCTGTGATACCATCATTGCCAGATGCTCATCTCCGGAGTCCAGTCCCAAATAATCCTGAAGTTGAATTAAAGTCTGTAAGATTTTTGAAGTAATGAAGGTTGGGGTGCTTTTCTTTTATGCTTTTAAGGAGTCATATTTTTGCTCTATTATCCCATTGTGAGATCTAGAAATTACCTTTGTTTTAGAAAGCAAGCTGGGATTTCCCCAGGTTTCCCATTATTCCAGAATTTCAAACCTTAAAACCTCATCTATTTCACAGGTCATGGTAAAACTGATGAAGATGATCACAGTGCTCAAAATAAGCTATGTAAGCTCTTTTCTTCTCTCTAAATACTGGATGAAGAACTGTCTAATTTTCAGACCACGTCTCATGTAACTGGAGAGGAAAAAAACAAATGGCTGTTTGACAGAATGGATCTTTCTGATAAGGACCGCCTGGGATTTAGGTTTTACGGACTGAAATGGATTGAGCTGTGTGGACAACATGCAGGTTGGGACGAGGGCTGGGCTGGAAAGGGATGCTGCTGGAGGGAAGGCAGTCTCTTCACCTCTCATCCCTGCCACCCCCATAAACTCTGCCTGGGGATGTATGTGTATGCAGTGTAGCTCGCTAAATGCATTAATGGTAAAGTACACAGATGCTTCTTATAGGCAAGTGCTCCAGGGACACTCAGAAGCTGCTGTTTTCTCTGTCTCATCGGTGAAGGCCTGTAGGTGCCTGCGAATGGATGTGTGCCTGAAACCTGTAGGCGTGCTTGGGACAGGTTTAATCTAGCTAAGCCGGGTACGAGAGTAAAGGTGGTTCGGTGGCACACCCTTTCGGTGCGATACGGCAACCGTAGAATACACCCAGAGTCCCTGGTGGGTTTGCGTGGTCTGTACCGACGGCAACATTATACCCAGGGTAAACTAAAGCTGTGTTGGAAGATACACACTTCACCCACGCGTGTTGCAATCCAGCCTCTAATTGCCATGAAGCCACGCTCCGGGTATGCACCGAATGGCCCAACGTGCTCTCAACTCTCTGTGTCTGGTGACGTGTGGTATTTGACAGGAGGGAGAGATGGCATCTCCAACGTTGCATCCCTCGGGACTGACTGCAGACACATGGGCATGAAGTAGAGGTGGGGCGTGCAGTAACACCACTGCTACTTTCTCGCTGGATGTGCAGGGAGCACTACACCAGGTAGTATCGGCGTAGGTGCCACAGTCCCTCTTCCTGCGTTAAACCTGCCCCTAGGATTCATTAAACAGTGGCATATAAAAAGGGGTGTTAGCTCTGATGTTCCTAGCCAATGCTGTCAGACTTAAATTCCTCCTGTAATTATAACTGGTCACTTTCAATTTGGTTTTTTTTTTAATTTGCAGTTCACCATTCCTGTGCATTCAGCATGACTGTGCTACAAGCAGGGTGTATTTATGTGGTGGATGATGTTGTTTCTGTAAAGGGCTAATCCTAGAGATCCTCAGGGGAAAAAGGTTCTTTGCACATTATAAAACTGCATATTTGCCTACTGCTAATTAGGCAAATATAACCTCCAGTCTGAATCTTCTTGGAGACTGGGAAGAAGAAAAATACCCTGAAAGCAGGTGGGAAAGGGTTAACAAATGAAACACAGACTGCAAAATTGAAATATTCTTTCTGGCTCGGAGATGGTAGGCAAAAGCACTCATCCAGCACAGAGACTCTTTATCTGCTATCTGACAGTGCCACAGGGGACAGCGAGATGCCTGCAAACCAAGGTCATCACCTCCCTCTTTGAAGTAATGCATTACTACATACTGGCCAGAAGTAAAAGCTGGACCTCCAGCACAGCCAAACCAATCCAGTGCCACAAGTCAGGCAAAAAAGCATGGGAAAAGGTCTAAGTATCAGCACCCAAATCCTCACATACTGATTGCTAAAAGGGATGAGGAAATTATCCAGTCTGACCTCATTTGTGATTGGATTTTTCCCCCAATTATTTCTCCATAGAGTCTGATAACTTGTCATTTAAAGGGGAACTAAAAGCCAGTAACCTATGGATGGTAGGTAAATTAAAACTCACCCTTTTTGAGTTGGGAATCAGAGGAGAAAATTAAACATTTTTTAGAATCAAATCCTGCAAAGAATTACGCACATACTTACCCAATAGACTAGACGGATGTATACAAACCAGTAGAGGGCCAGACACTGGGGTGGACACTTATCCGTGGGTGTCTATACTGTTCAGTTGTTGGCATTGCTCTTGGTATGGCGTTGGCTTCTGCTGACTGACCCAGGCATGCTCTGAGAAGGTCGTGGGCCAGCAGCTTTTCCTGACCAGCAGAAAGAAGAAGCCACCCTGTCCTGGGGAAGAACAACAGGAGCAGAGTTCAGCTGTATCAACAGGAGTCCTGACACGGCGTTTGATCTCAGGTCAGAGGATGAGCCGTGACCTTCTTTATTTACAGGTACAGATATAGTCAATTAGCTTATTTGTGAGCCAAAGAAGTGCCCAAGCTTTTAAACTACCTCTTGACAATGCTTTTTAGATGCCACAGCATCGCCTGAGGAGCAGGAGCAATGAGGGATCTTTGGAGGAAGAACTGTCATAACATTTATCCAGAGCTGACTGTCCTGTTAGTTCCCAAGAAATAGCAAAGCTCTCCAATATTAAGCAGATGTCATCTTTTAAAGTCTCAAAATGCTGTCACTTAAACAAGGGGGAGAGGGAACAGAGAGAGGGAGGCTCTGTGTTAAGGAAGAGAAAGCTGCAACCGGCTCCCCCGCAGCCTCCACTAACTCCCAGTCAGCTTGAGAGGCTCCTAGCCTAAATGTCTGGTCTTAAATGTTAATATAGCATGACAAGAGGATGTAAAGAACAAGAGGAGGCTTTCATCAGGGTCTTGCATGCACCACTAAGCTCTATAACCTCCTCCCTTCCCCTCAAGAAGGGGCTTTAGCTGTCTGTGCTGGAGGAAGCTCTGATAATGCTTCAGCCGTAGCCTTGGGTCAGCCTGCTGTGGCATGAGTGTGTGTGAGGAGCTGCTGAAATACGGGAAGGGGTCTTGCGCCCTTGCCTGAGTGATGTTTGAGGTTTGTCCATGCCTTGCCTTGTACCTTGCTGATCCTGACCTGCTGACTCGGCTTCCTAGACCATGGACCCAGGACCATGTCTCTGCCCCAGGCACAGGATTCCCCCCCTCAGCCACAGTCCCAGATGAATGCAGTGACTACCAATGTCTTCGAAGGGGACAGAAACACTGCCACCTCACTGCCCATATGGTTGCCCCATTGGTTTGATCCCAGCAAAGGAAGACTCTGTTGGGAGCATTCAGCGTTGCACCCTGAAATGGTGGCTCTTGAACACCTCAAGGTGAATCTGGCATGTGGGGAATGGTGTCTGCACACTGGGCATTTCACAACACCTGCCTCGCCAAAGCTGGACCTTTGTAAGGTGTGGGGACAAACGGTGATGGGAAGGCAGGTGGCTGTCACAGGGCGGAGTGCACCAACAGGTTCTGCAACCTCTTCCCTGCCCCTCCTAGGGCTTTAGCTGCTGGTGCTCAGGGTCAGCCCTGACGTAGGGCAGCTGTAACCTTGATCAGGCTGCTGTGAAACAGCTAAGTTGGAAGAAAGAGCTGTGAGAAGTCCTGTCTGGTGTCTTTGCCCATGAACCCTCCAACCCTGGGCTTGAGAGCTGCATTCCAACACAAGCCCTTGCCCTCAGTCCTTGCCTGAGCTGGGGTGCAGGTATGGCCGTGCCCTGCCCTGCTTTGCCAGGCAGTTCTTTCAGCTTCCTGGCAGAGGAAAGGAGGAAGACAGAGGTCAGAGTAATATAACAAAAGTAAAGGTTTATTCTCATTCTGATCATTTAAGTAAGTATTAAAATGGTGGGATTCTTTGCCAGTATAAATACATAACTGATTATTAATTCCCTTTGCAGAGGCATTGTGTCCTTTAGTCCCTGCTTCACGTGGACTGCAAATGGAGGACAGAATGAAACCGTGTTGATGGGGCTACATTTAGCAGAAAGCACTGGTGGCTTATTGCTTATGCTGTTCAGGCTTTTAAAAGTCAAAGTACGTAGGGCTCCCTGCTGATAAAAATATTCCAAGTTGCTGCTTGACTCAAGGGTGAATGCAATGTGAAACCTCCTCAAAGCAGTTGGTGGTATCGGCTTAAAGCACTCTCACAGTCCTCCTGCACCGCTCCTTTGGTTGCACCAATGTGCCCGTGGGGCTCTGCTCTGAACTGGAGCAGGGAACTTGCAGAGCTTTTACAGAGAAGTAGGTGCATCACCTCTTTTTTCTTGCTCCGCTCTCTGAGCTGTCTCACAGCTGTCCTCACCAAAACCACCATGCCAGTGCAGGACGGGAACGAACAGCGGGGTGTGGGAAGACTTCAAGCCAGTTGTGTCACTTTTATATCATGTGAAACCTGGGCAGAAAGTTAAAAGCTACAGTGAACTGCCTTGAGGATTAGGCTGCTTGCTTTGTCCTTGGAGTATTAGCTGGGGAGTGAAAGAAGAGGGAGCAGAGAGTATATGGACTCGTTCAGGGTGAAGCAGACGGTGGCGGCGAGACACTCCATACAGCTTGTGCCTTCATGTTGTAGCGTCCTCGTACCTTCCCCTGAGGTGACATTACTGGTTATCGATGAAGTCGGGTTGTTTCTCTTGGTAGACTGAGCTGATCCTGTCTGATGACTCTGATGTTTCTCAGTAACAAAATAAGCTGTGAACTGTGCAATGAGAACTAACAAATTGCAGTTTTCTGGTAAGACTCCAAGCTATATTATACCCAGTCAGTATTTTCCATTAACCATTCAGTTTTAAACCACTGGTTTAAAATGTAATGATCACATGATTATTTATTTGATGTCTTGCAAAGTTCACGACATGTCACTTTGAACACTTGCTACAAGCAATGTAAAAATGAGGTGGGTCTGGACCTACAGAATGCATTTATCTAGTTATTATTCTTGAGGGAATAAAACCGATTTGTTAAACTGCGAGGTAGTTGTAGACTATGTAGGAGCAATGGAAATAATCTGTATGTAAATCATGATAACATCAGAAACAGACATGAGAAACTCAGGTTAAATCCATAATCAAAAAAAACCCCAGACATATGCAAGGAGGTCAGTATGTATTTCCACATTTTGATATAAATACAGAGGAATAAGAGGTGGTTCTTCATGCTATGGACAACTGAACTGTAGAACTCCTTGCCAAAGGTTGTGGATGTAGAAAGTTTACCTGGATTAAAAGGGAAATTAAGACAGGAATTTAGGGAGAAGAGATCTGTTGAAGATTACCAAGTAGACAAACCACATCAGGTTCATGAAATTCTCTGAGATGAAAGTAGTTGGGAGCTGTAGTTGGTGGGGGAAGTATCACTTATTCTTCTTTGACATCTGCTTATGGACACTTTCGGAAACAGGGCAGCAGACTACTTGTGCATTCGGTCTGAATCAGTATGCCCGTTCCTTTGCCCTTATGATATTATTTATTTATTAACAAAAAATGATTAACATGAATATGACAAAGCTGAATCATAGAACCATAGAATCATAGAATAGTTTGGGTTGGAAGGGACCTCTAAAGGTCATCTAGTCCAACCCCCCTGCCGTGGGCAGGGACATCTTCCACTAGATCAGGTTGCTCAGAGCCCCGTCCAACCTGACCTGGAATGTTTCCAGGGATGGGGCATCCACCACCTCTCTGGGCAACCTGTGCCGGTGTTTCACCACCCGCAGCGTAAACAATTTCTTCCTTCTATCTAGTCTAAATCTACCCCCCTTTAGTTTAAAGCCATTCCCCCTTGTCCTGTCGCAACAGGCCCTGCTAAAAAGTCTGCCGCCATCTCTTTTCTAAGCCCCCTTTAAGGACTGACAGGCTGCAATAAGGTCTCCCCGAAGCCTTCTCTTCTCCAGGCTGAACAACCCCAACTCTCTCAGCCTTTCTTCACAGGAGAGGTGTTCCATCCCCCTGATCATAATAATTGTTTATTGACTCTCCTCATATTATGTTTAAAACAAACCCTATATCCTGGGAATGTTTATACAAACCAACATTACATTTCCTAAATGCACGCGATGGGATGCATTCAGTTCAGTGAGAGTAGTCAGACAAATAAACCTTTCATGTGTTCCTCAAATGCTCACAAAATTGAGCATTTAGATTACAAATTATGACATGTTCTTCTACAATAATGTAGAGCAAATAGAAGGCTTTACCTCCTGTTACAATATTAAATAAGCTAGTCTAGAAGTTAACAAATCTACTTTCCAAATTCCTAGGAAATGAAAATTTAAGACTTTGCTTCTTATGTTCCTCCATCACGGATGTTTTGGGAAGTAATGAAATGAGCATTACAACGTGATTCAGAGACCAGCTTTACTACGCGTTTATACTTGTCTGAACGTAGTGCTCAGCCAGTGTCTTATGCTGATGTGTTAGTAATGCAAAATGTCTAACGATGTCTCTCACGGCAGCCTGTCACCCTGCTGACAGTGTGGGAGAGAAACGTGGCAGCTACAGAAGAAACACTGGCTACAGACCAGGGTCTTGAGCGACCTTGCCTTGCCAGCCATTATCAGAGGAGCATCATGATCCACTATCTTGGGTAAGACATTGAATCTCCATTCAGAAAACAACTAATCTCCCCAAACGCATTTTCACTGGGGCTGTGGCTACTGGAGATGTGTAAAATTGAGCGTGCTGCGAAGGTTTTAATCTTACACATACCTTCCCATTTTGCAAATCATAGAATCATAGAATCATTAAGGTTGGAAGAGACCTCCAAGATCATCAAGTCCAACCGTCAACCCAACACCACCATGCCCACTAAACCATGTCCCTAAGCACCTCATCTACCCGTCTTTTAAATACCTCCAGGGATGGTGACTCAACCACTTCCCTGGGCAGCCTGTTCCAATGTTTAACCACTCTTTCAGTAAAGACATTTTTCCTCATGTCCAATCTAAACCTCCCCTGGAGCAACTTGAGGCCATTTCCTCTCGTCCTTTCGCCAGTTACTTGGGAGAAGAGACCGACCCCCACCTCGCTACAGCCTCCTTCCAGGTAGTTGTAGAGAGCGATGAGGTCTCCCCTCAGCCTCCTTTTCTCCAGGCTAAACAACCCCAGTTCCCTCAGCTGCTCCTCATAAGACTTGTTCTCCAGACCCCTCCCCAGCCTCGTCGCCCTTCTCTGGACACGCTCCAGCACCTCGACGTCCTTCTTGTAGTGAGGGGCCCAAAACTGAACACAGTGTTGGAGGTGCGGCCTCACCAGTGCCGAGTACAGGGGCACGATCACTTCCCTGCTCCTGCTGGCCACACTATTGCTGATACAGGCCAGGATGCCGTTGGCCTTCTTGGCCGCCTGGGCACACTGCCGGCTCATGTTCAGCCGGCTGTCGACCACCACCCCCAGGTCCTTTTCCGCCAGGCAGCTTTCCAGCCCCTCTTCCCCCAGCCTGTAGCGCTGCATGGGGTTGTTGTGGCCGAAGTGCAGGACCCGGCACTTGGCCTTGTTGAATCTCATACAGTTGGCCTGGGCCCATCGATCCAGCCTGTCCAGGTCCCTCTGCAGAGCCTTCCTACCCTCGAGCAGATCAACACTGCCGCCCAAAAATGGTTTGGATTCACTATTTGCATACCGAAGATATACAACAGTGGTTTAGCTCCACTATTCATACACACACAAAGTGTATCCACATACCATAAATAAGTGGTTGTGAAAGACATAAAGACTGTAATAGCCTTCTCTTTCAGATTAGGATATACCTTTCTTTTTAAGCAGAGCTGTGCGCTATCAGTTGGATAATTCACAATTATTTACCTTGGAACCAGCACCGTGGCCTTCTAAAAACAGGATTTGTGTCCAGCACCCTTGCTCACTCAGGAAGTATTGGTGAAGACGTTAGAGCTCTAACAAGCTATTATGTCTATTTTGTTTTTAACATCACCGTCAAATGCCAACTTGCGTTCATCCAGAAAGCTGGCAAGGGTTTTGCATGTCAGCGTGTTTTCTTCTATTTTAATTTAAACGTCTTAGTGAAAGTTTCAATATTTGCCATGCTCTGTTCCTTCCCAGTCATGGCTAGGATCATTAAATCACAAGAAAATCCTGAAGGCAAGCAATTTAATAAAGCAGTCCTTTGTTTTGTGGCTGGCATGATAATTCAAACAGAAGGTCAGTCAAAAAATCATGCTTTTCTGAATGCCGTGGGGAAATGAGTGGACGAATACCCTGCCTCTTTCTAAGCACCATGCCACAGCAATAAGAAGGGAATTTGCATTTAATGCAAGATGAAAGTGTAAAAACTCATTCAGTGAAATAACAGCAAGTTATTTTCACAGCAAGGCACTGCTCGTGTTGGCTGGCACTTCCACAGCTTCCTGGGGATTTAGGGACTACTGCATGATTTTGTATAATCCACTCGGCCGGGCTGCCTGACCCTGAATGTGCCATGTCTAATGTATGCTAACCCCACTCCCTATCACCTTGCGGAAGGAAACCTTAAAATATATTCAATTTACCTGCTTTGTCACCTCTTGTCAACATGACCATCTTTCATCACCTCGCATTCAGTATCGGTAAACTGGCCCGGCTACACGGCAAATTAGGAGCCGCTCTGATTTCAGACTGTGCCCTGGGTTTGGTTGGTTTGGGTTTTATTTTTTCATTTTGTTTTGTTTTAAATATCTTTAAGTTACTTCACGTGTGAAGTGGAAAAAATTGAACAGTCTGAGTAGCGGTAAGTAGTTTTCTGTCTGGCTTGTTTTTGCTAAGTGTTGCTATCACCACCTCTCAGCTGGTAGGTAAAACAACCTTCAACAACTGAGGTTTTCATGCATTGTCAACATAGTGGTTAACACAGAAAGATTCTTCAAACACTCCAGTATTCAGTGGTGGATGATTATTTTTTTTTCTCTTGCCCCAAATACTCGGCCTATGCTTTACTTTATAGTTTTGTCTTTGACATGAGGATGTGCTGCTTCAAAATGGAAGCAAAGATTGGCTTCAAATTCCCTGGCAAAGCTTCTCATACAGGATACAGATCATCTCAGCTTATCTGGTTCAAGCCTGTCTGCACGTAACATTGTTTTCTTTGGAAGTTCAGTATTGTTGCTCTGTGCTCCATTGTTCTCATTTCTTACAGTTGGAGTTGCAGCAAAAGAAAAATCAGCTTTTTGTTTCTTTTCTCTTCAGCACTAGTGGGTAAATCACTCCTGAGGTACATCGAAACATATTTTCCTTATAATCGTTTGGACTCAGCCTTCAAACTTCTTGTTCCAGATCCACTGCCTCCTGCAAAGAGGAACAACATTGAGTGACTGGTAGCAGACTGGCGGAGCAACTGGAAAGATACGGAGCATTTGGTGGTCAGTGCAGCCTTACCGACAGAGTGGCAGCGCTTCAGCATTTTCACTTGTTGGGCTCCTCATTTTCTGTGACAGCAGGTCCTGGGAAAGAACAGCAGTGGCTCTGCCTGCCAAGAAGTTGCAAAGTGTTACCTGGAGGAACCCGTAACTCCCAACCTTCTGAGCCACTCATGTGGTACGACCTGGTGTAGTCAGTAAGACGCAGCCCTGCAAAGCGCTGGCGGTCATTCATTGGGATGCTGCTAAGCTACAATGACATAAGGAGTTCACTTCTGAACATACAATGAATTTGTAGATCAACCCTCCAGTCTCTGTAAAGGACAGAAACCTTGCATTTTCTACTGCATTAGGAGAAATGGGTAGCAGGAAGGTTTTTGTCGCCAAGTCAAGATAAGCACTGTCGAACATATTCTCTGCTGTGCAGCGCTAACCATCTGACCCAACTTCTGTCTGCATATCCCTCCTGGGCCAGTAGCAATTCAGTCACTGCCTGAGTGATAGCCCTGCTCAGTCTTCTGGCCACACGAGTGTCTTGAATAATGAAGAGCTGGAAGAGTAAAAGAGGGGAGCGACGGCTGGAGTCTCTACTGCTTTCAAAGGACGGCTGTCTTGGGCTAACAAATCCCCACGCAGCTAGACTTTAGCCAGCTCCTCGAAAGAACTTGTGAAGCAAGCAAACAGATTGTGACACCCTAAGATCCCTGGCTGGCTTGCCTCTGCCTACTAATAAAGCGCAGGTGCTGTTAACAGAGCGTAACGGCAATGGTACATAGGGTTTTGCCACTCACGGGGAGGAGAATGCTGGCTTTGGTGGCAGCACAGCTCCCTGTAACAGGCCTGCGAGCACGGATGCAGCGACCGCCGAGTAGTCGGTGCTACCCACCGTACTGTGGACTTGGCTGGTCACCGGCTTCCTAACAAAGGTCTGAAAACTGGAGGAAAAAGCCTACCAAACAACACACCTATTTCTTTTGGTGGTGCTAGTAACCGGAGAGATGTTCCCTTTAAAGGCAGAGTGAATGAGACCAAAATCCACCACACCATGGGAAGTGGGCAAACACCAGGCTGCATGGATGAAAGGAAAGAAGCGTTTGGAATTAAGCTGATCTATTGCTGCTCCCCAGAATCCCAAATACATCTTTTTCCCCTACAGCAGGATATTTCATTTCACCGACAGGAAGAATCCAAAGCAGCAGCCCTCAGCGGGGATGAAATCAGACTGTGAAACAAGCTAGACCCGCAGCAGCGTGACGACGTGTTTTGATGAGGAGTGGAAGCTGTTGGAACAAAAGCAGAGCGTCAGCGGTTATTCACCTCACATGGTGCTAAGCAATGCTGCTATTGCTTAGAAACAGCAACAACTTGATTACACTCGGATAACATCCCCATCTCAAGATTTGTGGATTCAGAGCTCCCATCTTCAGTAACTGATTTTTTTTTTTTTTTTACCCTTTTTATTCTGCTGTTTTTTCACACGAACGCCCTGTGAGAAGAGTTTGCGGTGTGCTGCTGCCACAACGCCCGCAATGAGGCACAGGTATCATCCCAGCTGCAGAGCCTCCTGACTGTTTTCTGTGCCTGGCACCACCCAGAAGGAAGGAAGAAGGCGAGCTACTTTGAATCCCAGTTCACCTTCTGCAGCAGCTCGTAACTAAAAAGAAAAATCCACCTGTCACCTCGGATGCACAGCGGTACAGAGTTCCTCCTGAAGCACCAGCACGAGAACTGAGCTAGAGAGCTTAGTTTTATTTCAACCAACAGCTTCCAGAAGAGCCTGGTAAGACTGCTTCGTGTTCGGCCTGGTGTCCAAGCCTACGTGCCTTGCGTCACTGTGAGAATCTCAGTGTTTTTCCCTCTCCCTTGGCTGCTGCGT
>NW_008825616.1:2365710-2369754 GCF_000699105.1 Pygoscelis adeliae
AGGATTTGGGGGTTCCTTGGAGTGCTTGAGGGGTGTAGGGGGACTTGGGACTCTGAGGGGGGCTTGGGTCGGGCTGGGGATGTCTTGAGGTGAGCTGGGATAATGTGAGGGTTTGGGAGCTGTGGAATGGGAGTAAGATTTGGGGGTGTCTGGGGTGCTTGAGGGGTGTATAGGGAGACTTGTCAGTATGAAAGAGTGCCCTGATGAGGGGGGTGGCTTTCAAGTGTCTGGATTTATTGAAGAGTGTGGGGAAGGGGTGCTTTTGGAGGTTTTGGGACTCTTAACGTGGGGGAGAAGAGGGGTGAATAGAGTTTAGGTATGTATAATGTGATGAGTGTAACAGGACGGATATGGGAATGGTCCTTAGTTATGTGGGCTTGTGAAGGTGTGGAGATGAGCTGGTGGGCCTTAGGAGGCTTCAGGGTACAGGTTGGTGGGGGTGTGTGCGTATTCGGGAGCAGATAAGATGGCTCACGTTTCTGAGGGATTAATGTAGGGGGAGAGCTTCAGAGCCTTACAGAGTTGTTGTGGTGTGGTTTGGGCAAGGGTTGGGAGGGCCGTCCATTGAGGCAGTGTGGTTGATGGGGGAGCTGAATGTTGGGGTTTGAGTTTTGTGTAACACGCATTGCTTGTGGTAATTCATAAGGGTGTGTATAGACAGGAGATTTGTGATGGTGAGGGTTTTCTACGTGCTTCCCTTTGGGGAATAAGAATAAAGCCTGTAGGGTTTATAGGAGCCTATAAGCTCTTGATATCCGCAAATCCTGTTTTAAAAGTGGAGATAGCATCATGCTTTCAAATTGTTTTTATTCACTGCTAAACCTGGAGAGCGGCTCTTGTTGCGCTGTAGGTCTGTGATACCAGTAGCTTGGTCAGCACTGCTGTGAGCGTTGAGGGAGGGAGAGCAGTTGGGAAGAAGCAGGTGGATACAGTTACTGCAATCTTAGAAGATGAGAAATTTAACAGCATTTCAGATTTCCCTTTTCATATATGTGAGAAGAGGATAAAATCCACCTTGTGATCCTGCAGAGAAGTAGTAACTCACCCTCGTAAACCATGTCTCAATTCCTTTTCTCTTCTTGTTGGTTGAGACTGAAACCATCGCTTGACCTGCAGCTCTATTAAATGTTTTGTGTTTGATTGAGTCAACCTGAATATCTTTTGTATTCTGGCATCCCACCTGTATCTGTCTGTGACTCCCTCTGAAGCTTACCCACCTGAGGAAAGATGCATTAGGTGCAATGGTTACGATCACGTATCGAGCTGTCACGTGTCCAGAAAACTCACAGTCTGCTTCAGGAGCCTCCTGGACTATGGTAACATTCACTAAAGTCTTCTGCCCTTCCTTCAGTAGGAAGATCAGAACGTGACAAAATAGTTGGATGTCATTGGGTTTGAAACTGTCCCATGTGCCACCTCTAGAAAGAAGGGAAATGTGACTGTGAACAGGGAGAGAAGACGAATGCTTGAGAGAGATCCTGCTAACGAGACATTCCTTATTAGTGTTATGCCCTTCTTAGAAGGAAACTTCTGCTTAACGGTTAGGTAAAATGATTTCTTGAAGAACAGTGTTTTTAAAATAATTCCCTCCGTGGACTTGTACTGGTTTGCATTTGATTTCGTAGCCTTTTGAGTAGATTGTTTTCTAAGTACAGACAATAAGGTAGGGGTTTGTCTAGCATGGCGCTTGTGCATTGGGTCTAATCTTCGTATTTGGAGGAGCTTGCATAACAGTGTAGTAAAGTGTGAGAGGTCTGATTAAGGCTGCCTTAATAATCCCTACGTAGTCACTGGAGAGAGTTGGCCGCTGCTTAGGAAGCGAGGGATGGAGGAGCTGCACTTCAGATAACTTCTTAGATGCCTACCGTGGGAATACCCTGAAGAGTCTTGTTTGTTAGAAGACTGGTAAATGTGTACTGTTCATGTGAGACTGACACTAAACAGTTTTCTTCTGAAGTGTTGTTAGATGTACAGGTGCTTCAAATAATGAAAAAACAAGCTTTGTTTACTTCAGTCATACGTTATAACTTGCTCTTCTGAAACAATTGCTTAAAATATTTCTCAAGGTTTTACCTGCTTTGTGCCAGTAAAATAGCTGGGCTGACATGATGTCATTAACTCTGAATACGGCAAGATTTGATATCTGCACAATCAAAAGACACAAGTACATTGTCAAAGTTCGGGACCTGAGTTCAAAGGCCTGCCACGTAAAGTCAGTCGCAGATACTTTGGGCTGCTAATCATGTGCAGATAGAAGGAGACTGGAGGAGGAAAGGGTGGGTCGATCTGAAATAGTAAGATCGTAGATTCACTTGGTTATGTGCACACCTTGATCAGTCCAGTAAGTTGTGATAGTATGTGTTCACTTACAGGTGACGTGGCAAAATTGGCTTGCAAGTAACTAAACTTTTGAGGGAGGTGACATAGTAACTGTTAGTTGCCACAGGCACAAAACACCTTCTGATGTGCGAGTAACGAGAGGCTTGTGAAAAAGGAAGAAGAAAACCCGAAGCCTCACTGAGGTGCGGTGCCAGAGTGGGTGGGCTGGGGGAACGTGGAAAAGGAAAGGAGAAGGCTAGATGAGTTTGAGTGATAGGTGGTTGGTGATAGGAGTTACACAGAAGACAGGTAAACAGGTTGCATGAATTTATTTTTAGGCTTTGCTCTCTTCTGAGGCTCTCGCCTGTTTTAGCTAAGCCTGTGCTACATTTGAAATAAACCCCTGAACTACGAAAAACTTGTGTGTATATTTATATTTTTTGAACTCCTCAGAAGTCTCTACAGGTACCGTTCTCAAACCTCACACCTTTTTGCTCTTTTGAAGAGTAGGGTGTTACGTACGCAAACATTCCTTTAGACCGTGGAAATGGGAGCTCTATAAGAAGCAGAACCAGTGAACACATTTCCAGTTGTTTTGCCCCGAGGTTGTGCTCACCTGCTCTCTGTTAAGATTAAAGTCACTGCATCAGCCTTTCTCTCTGTTGGGGATGTACCTTTCTTTTATACACATTTGCCTATTTTCCCAAAACCAAAAGGCATGTAAGATATCTATCCCGCTTGCATGTACGGCTTGGTTGTATGAGCCTCATTTCCTTAGGCAGCAAAACTAAAAATTCACAGGCAGGTACATTTAAAAAAAAAAAAAACAAAATCAAGCCTTTTGGATGAATACAGCGGCGATAGTCTGATAGTACGTTACGGCAGGTGTACTCTCTGAGGAAGGAGCATTGACTCATTTCTCCAGTGAAGTCTGCCGTTTAATTTGGAAATCTGCCTGATGGTGACTGATACCAGATCTTTCACAGGAGAACAGAGAATCCTTCCGATGGGCAGCTGATATTTAGTGAAAGCCTTATGCCCTGAAGCATGACACTTTGTATGTCTTGGAAAGTTGTATACCTTTATATGCGCAGTTGGTAAACTATAGGCGATGTTATCCCTAGTGATGAAAAAATATATATTTTAATCTTAAACTCTTGCTGTTAGTGGCATAGTGAGTTGAATAATTTCATAGGCTAGATACATCTTAGAAAATGTCTTTGCTTTCTAAGTTTGGTGCCTTTCCATTTTCCTGGTCATCTTCTGGCTCTTTCTGAAAGGTAAATGAGAGTGTTCAATGTATTGCCTCTGTGGTGTTTGTCAAGTGGGATATTTTGGAGTTATACTTCATCAGCATTACCAACCGTTGACCATAAAACTGTGCGGTTCTGAGCAACCGTACTTAAAAGTTGACTTTGTTGAAGTTAATATTTCTGAGTTGGCATTTTTCTTTTTTGTTTTTATTTTACTTTTATGTTAAAGTTTAAGCAGCTTTCTGCACTGTTTCTTTCATGGCTGCTAGCACAACACATTGAAGATTGATGTGATGTTTCAAGTTGACATGTAATCATAGAATCATAGAATAGTTCGGGTTGGAAGGGACCTCTAAAGGTCGTCTAGTCCACCCCCCTTGCCGTGGGCAGGGACATCTTCAACTAGATCAGGTTGCTCAGAGCCCCATCCAACCTGACCTGGAATGTTTCCAGGGATGGGGCATCCACCACC
>NW_008825616.1:2370269-2375741 GCF_000699105.1 Pygoscelis adeliae
AGTCCTTCTCAGCAGGGCTGCTCTCCATCCCTTCATCCCCCAGCCTGTATTGACACCGGGGGTTGCCCTGACCCAGGTGCAGGACCTTGCACTTGGCCTTGTTGGACCTCATGAGGTTCACAGGGGCCCACTTCTCGAGCTTGTCCAGGTCCCTCTGGATGGCATCCCGTCCCTCTGGCGTGTCGACCGCACCACTCAGCTTGGTGTCATCTGCAAACTTGCTGAGGGTGCACTCGATCCCTCTGTCTGTGTCATTGATGAAGATATTAAACAGTACCGGTCCCAATATGGACCCCTGCGGGACACCACTCGTCACCAACCTCCACCTGGACATTGAGCCATTGACCACTATGCTCTGGATGCGACCATCTAACCAATTCCTCACCCAAATTATAATCTTGACTATTGTTGAAATTCTTTTTCATGCATGCTGAAATGAAGTTCATTGAGCTTAGTTTGATTTTACAACTCAAATGACTACAGGAGAAGAACTGTGAGAGGGATAGTGGGAAAAAAAATGAACATCTAATTCTTCTTTAATCTCTGTTTTAAAAGTTCAAAATAACACTTTTCAAGTAACGTGTAATCTTCTGTAGTTTTAATTTCCTTTTCTAAGGAAAGAAGTTATGTGCAATTATGCTTTCCGTCAATTCCTCTGACAATTGTTAGTTGCTTTAACACGCTGACAAATTGCATTCACCTTTGACAGAGGGATAGTTCCTACAAGTTATGTGGAAGTGATTCCTGTGGAGCAGAAATGAGACTCTCTTAGTGCCACTTGTGGTAAGAACTCAACCCTCATTAAGACATTAGAGCAGCTCTACAGGCAAGAGAGTTTATGAGTGCTTGAACTAGAAGAGGCTTTGGTCTCTTACCTTCCTAGACAAGAAAAACACTTGATGATGAGACATATTTCAAGGAAACTTTGAGCATCATAATTAATTGTTTGATACAGGGCTGTTAAAGCAGTCATTCCCTCTATCAGAAGTTTGACTTCACAATGTGATTTTTTTTTTTTTTTCCTAATGCTTCATTTATGTAGCTTGCCTGAAGCAGAGTAAATGCCTTTTTTTTTCTCCCCCCCCCCCCGACTTGTTTGTGATAATCACTTAAAGTCTGTTGATTTAGAGCTGCTTTTTTACAGGAAGCTAGGATAACTTAAAGACAGTGATCAGGGCATCAGAAATATTTTGCATATCATTTCATAGTGTCTTTGAATCCATGTAGGAATTGGTATATCAGATAAAAAAATGAGTTGTTTTTTTCCTTTAGGCAGAATACTTTCTAGGTTATGTTTACCTATTGCACGGGAGATTTTACATTGTAAATATATATATACGTACAGGTCATTGGTTAGTTTTCTAAAATGTTCATGATGGTTATCTTTCAGAGATTATGTGAGCTGCTGCATCAGTCTTCTAATGTCTTGCACTGAACACTCATGCTATGTCTGAAGGACAGATCTCGTGTGTGTTCTGAACGTACCAGGTAAATCCCAATAATAACTTTTCATGGGAGATTGTGACCTGTTAAAAGAGTAAGAAGTCAAGAGAGGGCAACTTTTATTCTATATTTAGTCCTAGTTGATTCTGTAAAAAGAGCCTGACAGGCTGTAGCCTAAAATTTATTTTTGTATTTGTGCGTTATACTAGAAAATCAGACAACTTGCAACGCTAATGCAACTATTTGCAACACTAGTGAAGATGCAGCGTGTCAGTGGGAGTTAGCCAGTTTCCATAAATACCTTTAAGAACTTTACTCAGCATTTCTGATGCATGAGGTAAAGCAGGAGGGAAAATGGTGATATTTTTCAGGTAGGTAATTCCCCTGTCAAATCCCCTGCCTCACCTCCTTGTCTGAACGAGGTAAAAAACGGACACAGCCGTGACCTTTGAGAACAGTTTGGTTGCCTTTCAGTGGCAGTGGTGTTACAAGAGGTACCGTTCAGTAGCAGTGGTGGATAAACTCTCACCTTGACATATTTCTGGCTAGCATATTGGTTTGTAAGTAACTAATATAACTGCCATTAACATGCCATTAACCTAATTGAATATTTCATTTTCAGGTTGTCCTCATGAGTACTCCAGTGGAGAATGTCCATGATCTTATTTGCCTGTGTGGTGCGGGTGAGGGATGGACTTCCCCTCTCAGCCTCCACAGATTTTCATTTCAACCAGGACTTTCTGGAATGCAGAAAGAGATTAAAGGCGTTATCCTCAATTCTGGCACAGTATCCAAGTCGAGGCACGGCAAAAGGACGTGACCTTAGCATACAGTAAGTCCCTGCTTTTGTTTGTTTGGTTTCTTACTTTAATTTTTGAAATGGTTGTCCTGGGGATTAGTTGAACTTTAAGGATTAGGTATATTCTATAGTGCCTAACTCCAATCTGAAATCCCACCATGCATGTCTAGATTGTAACCTCCAAGCAGTATTTTGAAACCTTATTTCTCAGCACCACAGCCAGACAGCTCCTACTCAGTTTAGTGAGCATAGGTTAAGAATTGCTTATTTTAGTTGTAATTTTTTGTAGCAAATGCTTTCTGCTCAATGGGCAGTACTTGTTACTGTTAGCAATGGGAGCATCTTGGACTTCTACAAATATCTTCTAAGATGGCATCCTAGTGCCTAGGAATAACTTAGCTTGGTCTAAACCCCAAACCCTTTTCTTCAGTGACTGTCAAGTCTTGCTGATGCCTTCTCTCAGGCTCCTACAGCTCTGATTCTGGCTTGCACAGACCTGCCCTGACTCCCTCCTACGTGCTGCCTGCTCCATTTTCTGAATACCATCAGGGTTCAAGTCTCTAGAAGCTCTGGCTGATGGGTGTGTCTTGAGGAGGCCTGAAGCATACTGACAGTAGTCAGTTTGGAGAAATTATAAATATTTGCTTTTATTTATTGGAGAAGGATCTGCTAGCCTTTATTTTGAGAAATTAAGATTTCATTCAGAGATGAGAATTTTCATTTACTATTGATTTTAGTTTAGTTCTAAAAATGAGTTTTACCTTGTGCTCACATTTCTGGTTGGCAAATGTGAGAAAACTTTAAAGTGACCCTGAGCTAAAACTAAATATCCCTTTTTGGGGTAGTGATTAGAGAAAGAAGATAAATGAACTTACACCGAATCAATTGGAAAAGCAGAGATTAGCATTTTAATTCCTTTCCCTCAAAGCGAACTTGTGCCCTTTAATGCTAACATGTTCTACTGCTTTTAATCTTCTATAGCCTCTACAGAAGTAGCTATGCGTCTGGCTCTGAAATGAGAAGAGTGCAAACAGATAAGTGGCAAAAAGGCTATAAATTATTGACAACTGGGAAAAGGTAGTTTTACGCAGGCTTGGTGCTGATCCTCAGCCGTGAGCTGGGGACAAAAGGAATTTAGGGAACGTACCCAGCGTAACTAGGCTGTAACGGAGCTAATCAAAACCATAAATCTCAAGCACATAGTACAATGAATAAATAAAAATGTCACAAAATAGAAACCATAAGTATTTCTGTATGAGAGGGATGAAATATATAAATAGTAGAAAAGAGAGAAAATACTGAGAGTAATTGTTCGCCTTCAAACCTTTGTTTTATACTGAAATATTACTAGCAAATGGCTAACCTATAAGGGAGGATTTCCTCAGTCTTTTTTCAGAGATAATTACAAATCTGTAATTATGGTGGGGATTGTGGAAGTTTAGCTATCTACGTTATGAGAGCTGACATCTGAGCTAGGTGCCCTGGCTCCCATCTTATTTAATGAAGCCTAGACGAGAGTGATTTATTTCATCCTTAAGTACATGCCTACATTTTGGTCAGATGTATCCCCCTGTTAAGTTTCCTAGAAGGTTTTTGGGCTATCTGTAAGTGGAAACTTCTGCATAAATATGGCTTCAGTGTTAGAGGGACCCCTTTTGGAGTAGAATTTTTATTGTGCTGTTTCTGATACAAACTCATCTTTATTTGTTACAGATGACTTAGTAGTAACAGTGTTTGAATATCCTGGTTTGTGCAAGTTAACAAATATCTCTTGCTGTTAATATGAAGTTGTCATATTCAAGGGGAGCAAAGAATACATCTGCTTGCTTTCTGTGAACAAGCTTGCTTGTTTTTACTTTTGTTTGTGGAAACCCACTGTGTTTTCTTTCAAAATCTTCTTGCCTGGGATGTTTTCTGGCCATCTCTTTTCTTATTAACGTGATCTAAAGCCATCCTGAGAAAATAACGTTCTCAATTTTTACTGATGTAGCAATTTAATAAAATCTGTATCGTGATCTTTAGCGTGCTAAGGCATACTGAATGAGTTAAGAACAAGTGTTGGATCTACAGGGGCTGCAGGACTATTGCAGCAGTGCGAACAATGTATTTTGTAGTCCGCTCTCTCGGCGCACTCTGTGCATTTTGTTTTGACAGAAAGCACAGTTTACTTCTCATGTTCAGCATGACTCTTCTACCTTTTTATGTTGATGTTACTTTTTTTTATTTTTTCTATTTCAGTTTCCTTTCTTCGGGGGATATTGCCTGCATGGCAATCTGTTCCAGCAATTACTCAACCATCATGGCGTTTTGCTTCCTGGAAGAGCTTCAGTGGGAATTTGCTGCTTCCTACGATACAACAAGCATCGGTTTAGCTTCCAGACCGTATGCCTTTCTTGAATTTGGTTTGTAACTTTGTTCTCTAATAGTAAGAATTCTTTGTCTGCTACTTTTATGATGTTAAATAATGTCTCCTGGCCAAAGCCTGGATCATAAAAATTTATCTGTCTGTGTGCCTTTGCATGCATGTGTAGCAGGAGGGGGAGATCTTGTAACCGCATTAAACTATTAGATTATTGGTTTTACAGCTCCTGAGAACCCCTGTAATAGATGAACAAAATGTTGTGGTGATTAATAAACAAGCACAGAAGAAAAAGAAATCCACATCTCAAACACTTTCGAACTTAATTAAAAAAAAATCTGACAAGTGGAGACAGATGGGTACAGGAAGAAAGGGAGACAGAATAGATTATTATGGGCAGCTTTACTTCTGGCATGGCTTAGATTCACATAATACTTCATAACCATGCCTGGTGTTTCTTTTTTAACCTGATATAAATGCTTTTCTTGCCGAGTAGCAGCTGCTCTACTGAACCTCACAGCTTTGAAAAATACAATTCCTTTGCAGTGAGAAACTCTCTTCTGGGAAAGGATAAGATATTGCAGTGGGTTATCACACTGCTATCCGGATTTCAGTAATAGTGTTAAGCTCGTGCTTAAAAGATTGAGAAATCCACAAGCAAAGCCATTTTCCAGATGACACCAAGCTGAGTGGTGCAGTCGACACGCCAGAGGGATGGGATGCCATCCAGAGGGACCTGGACAAGCTCGAGAAGTGGGCCCCTGTGAACCTCATGAGGTTCAACAAGGCCAAGTGCAAGGTCCTGCACCTGGGTCGGGGCAACCCCCGGTGTCAATACAGGCTGGGGGAGGAAGGGATGGAGAGCAGCCCT
>NW_008825616.1:2376107-2394779 GCF_000699105.1 Pygoscelis adeliae
CGACAGGACAAGGGGGAATGGCTTTAAACTAAAGGGGGGTAGATTTAGACGAGATATAAGGAAGAAATTTTTTATGCTGAGGGTGGTGAAGCACTGGCACAGGTTGCCCAGAGAGGTGGTGGATGCCCCATCCCTGGAAACATTCCAGGTCAGGTTGGACGGGGCTCTGAGCAACCTGATCTAGTGGAAGATGTCCCTGCCCACGGCAGGGGGGTTGGACTAGATGACCTTGAAAAGTCCCAACCCAAACCATTCTATGATCTTGTATTTTGGTTGGATTCCCTGCAGGGCACGTTCTAGGCATGATGTAGTTTTATGCTGAGATCCAAATTACTCCTTTTTTTAACTTGAGTAGGAATTTGGGAATTTCTAGCCTCTTTTAATTGCATAAGGCTCTTTATAAAGAAAAAAAATGCAGGGGTGGGTTTTTTTTTCATTTTTATTATTATACTGTGTTTTGTTACTGAGTCTGCCCAATATTGCTGTGTGGTTTTGTGTTGTTTTTGGTTTTTTTTTTTTCTTCCCGTGTGTGGATCTAAGATGCACTTGATGCATAATATCTTAGCCTTTTGCCTGGTAGTTACAAGTAATTCTAGCAGGCTGACTTAAGGTAAAATACAGGATTTTTCACGAAAGAACTCTTACGGCACTGTCTGTTATAGCACAACATAAAGTCCTCCTCTGTGGTCTCAAAACTTATGCTTAAGCTGTGATATATGTATCATATCCAGTAGTAGCTGTGGTCAACCTATGTGAGTCTTCTAGTGTAGCAATATCTTGCAGATACGGATTTTACTTATAGGATATCTTAGCAAAGTAGATGTTTCTGCATTTTATTTCCCTGAGCATTTGAAATAGCTTGAATTTGCCAATATTTTCGCACAATTAAATAGGAAGTAGTAGTATCCACAGTGAGGTACTTCAGCTCTGGAGGTGTGAGTAATTCGTACTTGGACAAATTCTCCACTTGGTCTCAGTGCAACTCCTGTCAAGCCAGCAGCAACATTTGTGGAAAGGGATTTGCTTGCAAATGGTATTAAATTTAAAGTGTGAGAAATGAAGCAGGGTGATCTCTATGTAGATGTGTGGCTTGGACGCTGGTGGAATCACTATGGAATTGCCTCTGCCAGAGTTGCTTCATGACTCAAATATAGGTTGAATTAATTTATCTCTGTGCTGGAAAAAAACTAATCCTTGACATTGTTAAAACACGTGTGGAATTGCTTCCCATGGTAGTTCATGGGTAGTTAAAGATATGTGTTGACACCCACTCTGGAATATGAAAGCTTGTTTTCAGTCCACTGGCAGGCAGGATGTTGAGATTTAAAGTATCCAGAAGGGAGTGGGTGCGATATAAAATACCTAGGAGAGGTATTTTTGTTCCCTAACCAGCGGTGAAATTTTATACCTAAAACTAATAAGAAAAGAAATAAAGGAAGAAATGAAAAACAATCAAAAAAGAATGCCATGGTTTGATTAATAATTACCTAAAGCACTTAACTTTTGCAGAGCTAATTGAAGCATCTTTTTATACTGTTCCAGATAACATTATTCAGAAGGTGAAATGCCATTTTAACTGTGCGAGTGGCTCTCAAATGAAGGCCAACTGGGAGAAGATTGAGGAGGAGCTGAAGTTCCGGCCCCCGGTTCAGCTGAAACTAGAGGATACAGAGCTGATGAATGGGATGACTAACGGTGGGCATGCAGGCGTTCATGTGGAGGTTGGTAAGTTACTACTACGCACAGGTGACAGTAGGCTTCCTCAACCTAACTTTGCAAACGACAGAAAAACATATAACAGCAGTGGTTCCTTTTGCACTGAGAAATACATACATCTCGTGTATGAAACCCAAGAAGAAAGACTGCCCTTCTCTCCTAGTAAACAACATGTGGTCTCTAGATTATAGCAGGTATGCATCAGAGCCTGTAAGGACTCGTGGTAGTGTCTTTTTTTCCAGCCTTAGATCAGCTTCTCTATATGGACAATTGGTTGTAACTGGACTTGGCATTTTCCATGTTAAATTCTCCTGCTTTTAAGGTAGTTGTTTGTTAAATTTTCTATGGCAAAAGAAGCTCAACTAATTCATTGCTGGTTGCAAACTCTAATAGAAGATACATAATTACAGTCTGAATGAGTTGCTTCAGCCTTGAAAGAAAAGATGAGAATATGAGCTGAGGGCAAAACTCTCATTCCCAGACTGTCTGTCTTGGGTTGTTCTCCCCTCTTTGCTTTGTCCTTTTACCTTATTCTTTAAAATTTAATGCATTTGACTAAAATTCTGAAAGAGGATATATATATCTGTATAAACAACACATAGAGGCTTGACAAGGGACCTTTTTGTAACAAATACTGACATTTTACCTGCTTTTAGAAGTACTAACCTCTACCTATTTATTATAAAATTGGTATCTTCTTATTTGTGTTTCAGTTGCATAGTCAAAACCTTGCCTACTTCCTGTATGAAATGAAATGCTTTTAATCCTATTAGCATGGCGGTTTAAATGCAGCTGGAGTGCCATGAGCTTGTATTTCCTCTTTTTTTTGGTTGTTGTTCTTGGCTTATGAAACACTAATAAAATTAAGCTCCGGTTGCTCAGTCTTATTGTTTCTGATGGATGAGCTGGAATTTAATTTGACATAGGTATTTTAAGTTAAAATATAGAGGGGCAGTGGCCAGGAGAAATTGAAAATAGAATTGAAAACATTTTATTTGCCAGTCAGATTTGTGAGCGCTCCTCAGAACTGTGCTTGACAGTTAAATATTTTCATGATGTGACAGGGCTTAGAAATTCTTTGCACTAGTGTGAACAGTTTCAGTACCAGTAAACATTTGCAAGCTAGTCTGTGTCCACAGATCGGAAATACATTTTCAGTTCCCCCATATTCTTAATTGTGTTCTTTTACTTTCCATCTGGCTTCGTATTTCTGGCTGTTCTGTCTGGTCTAACCCAGATACTCTTACAGATTGTTCTGCCTTTATTTTAAGGATCGTGTTTATGATCATCTGTTTCCCTCAGCTGGAGTCAGCTTTCCTGGCTTATATCTCTCTCCTCTCATCATTACCTACCAGCTGAATCCCACTTTGCTGCTCTAAGTTTAGCTGTGTGGATAGTGTTTGTTCCCATATTAATGTTACTTATATTGTGGCTGTGCTATACAGGAGACTTCTTGAGCATACGTTGAAGTGTTACGGTTGCAGGAGAGGAGAATTTAATTGTGTCTGCATTCTATAGTGAAGATAGATCAATCAATGGATTGATCAAAACATCAGCCTCCTTACGTGGCTGTAGCTGGTTCCTGCCTTCTTTTGAGCTGTGTGATCACATCCCCTGGCTCTTCATTTTAGTGTGAAAGGAGTATGAAAAGTCAGGGCAGTTTTGTCCTTGTTAGTACATATAGGAACAAAAGCTTTTTTGTTTCTTTTTTCTTTTATTCTTTCTTTTGTTTGTTCCTTCCTTTGTTAACTAAACCCAGCCCAATTCGTGCTAGAAAGACACTAGCGTTGTATCCTTGATCAACATCTACACAACCTCAGCTGTTGTTGCAAAAGCCAATCACCTTGTGTTTTGGTGTGGGCACAGCTGTTAAAGCTCCGGAGGACAGTGGGGTATGCATACAGAAGAAATGTGAAGTGTAAGTAGCTTTCTGTGAAGAGGGGGAGTTTTCACATCAGAACTGGCTCTATGAAGTAGAAGAACAACTTGTGCTATTCGTCCAGTAAGCATGCTGTTAAATTATGCAGCATTGTGCTCCCCTTGATGAATGTTCTTAGTCTTTTGTAGGCACACACTCCATCACAGAGTCCTTTTCAAGGTGTTTTTTGAAGATGTCTCACATCTCTGTCTTTTGTGTGCTTGTATTTTATTTTAAAATGTTTTGAGTCTGATTTCATTTTTCACTCCTGGTGCTGTCTTTATCTGGAGCTTTGAGTATGTGACTCATTGTCAAACCCTTGTTGTGCTATGCCTTGAAGAGACAGAATGGAGCGTGGTACAGGCATTCATGTCAGTCTCCGGTTAAATAGCCAGAGGCCGCTGCTCAGAAAACCTTTTATGGGCAGAAGTTTCAATTTCTTCATTGTGTGAGGGTGTTTTCACAGAATTGTTCTGTACATGTTCAAACCTGCAGATACATTTTTTTTTTTTCCTGGGTGCTAGATAATCCACAATCTCCGGAACATCTTCTGTATGGTTTTTGCACTCTGAAGTGCACAACTTTTCTACTTGAAGAGTCAAATCCATTTGAAACCCAATTGGCATTTAATTGTGCTTGTGCAAAATTGTGCTGTCTTGGACTAAGAGTGCTTGTGCTCTCTTGTTCCTTTATTTAATGTAATAAGCAATTCTAGTATGAAATTCTGTTTGTAAAAATAAGATTTAATTCACACAAGGAAGTGTAATAATTTTTCCCTAGCAGAACCCATCTCACTTGTTCTGTGCAATTTCAGTTTGTGAATTAAACCTCAGAATGATATAGCAGAAATAAAACTCTACAGCAAACAATTTAAAGATTGGTTTTCACAGACTCTGAACCCTGAGCAACTGGCTATTGTAATCTCCCCTGCATCTGTGATAGCAATTCTTTTTATCCTACTGCACAACAAAAAAGTAACTTTTACATAATATTCCATGCTGCAGAAGCAACATATTGAGACTTGCATTGTTCTTCCCTGGGGACTGGGAACTCTTGACATGTATAGCTCGCAAGATCCTGTGCAATGAATGATACTTGTGCCTGGTAATTTTTCTTTGAGAGACACTGTGTGCCTCTGAAGTAAACCTTAGAAACTGAGGAAGAAGAAACAGTAGTCTTTATTAGGAAATTTCCATGAGAGAGAGAGAGAGATACGTAGCTGCAACATGATTTAATTTATCAAAAATAATAGGAAACTGAATATTCAGGTCAGTGAATGAACAAACGTGCTGGTACAGCTCCTGTTCAGTGTGCTGTTTGGACCTTAAATTTCACTGCATAGCAAAAAAGCAAAATTGCCTTTGAATGATAGGGTTACTTGCACCATTAATTTACATGAACATGTGCATGACAATAACATACATTAATGCTACATAATGTGACATACAGCAAATGGAATTAATACAGTTCCTTTTGCAGCTGCTTTGGAGATGAAATTATGGAGGTATGAGTGTGTGCCAGACAAATTAATTACATAGACACTTATAAAAGATACTTTATATCCCTATATTAATTTGGCACCAAACTTTTTTACATCATCTATCAAAATCTGTCTTGGAGGAGAAGAGACAAGTGTTTTCCTATCTTAAACCATGCAGTACTGCAATATTTAAGCTGTTACGGTGTTTCATCGGTCACTGAAATGAAGCCGGAGACGATCCCTGCTGTGTTGCATTGTTTATCTACAGTAGTCAGGAGCTGGCTACATCTGGACAGGAGGCAGAAGATCCTGAGAGCTGGGGAGACTTCTTGAGGGCTCATTCATTCTCTCCTGTATCTTACGGATGTTGGTGCGGGAGAGGATCTGGATTTGGTATCCGAGGTGCAAATTATCCTTCTTACTATTACGCTGACAGTGTTCTACTTGTGATGATCCAAGGGCAGGGAGGGTATGGCAAGAAATGTGGGTGGGTATCTAGGTGTGGTGTCTGTTGTTGAGCTAGCTAGTATATCTAGGGGAAAAAAAATCGGTGAGCTTTTGGACAACCGAAAGCCTGAATTAGAAGCGGCAAATTCCAAAGTTAAATACAAATTGATAATAATTGCTTTGACCTTAATTAGGTATGTATCAGTCAGAGCATCCTGAAGTAATGGTATTTGGGTGTGTAGGTGTTAGAGTAAATAGTGGTAGTGGAGGAGGTGAGAAAGGAGAGAGACAGGTAATTCTCTACATGTGAAACGTGGGCAGTTTGGGAGAAAGGGAATTGTAATGCACAGTAAAATGTGGTTCAAAGGCCAGACACTATAGCATCCAGTTTAATTCCTAGGCCACAGTTTTGACTGTGTTTTGTCAGTCTGAGAGGCCCAGAGGTAAGACCAGCAGTTCTGTGACAGGCATTTCTCCTCTGTGACTGGGTAGTATCATCTTGACAACTCCTACAACAACTATTCTAGCAGCAGAGCTTCAAAGTCCTTGGCTCCTACCACTGTATTCTGGCAACTGCTTGATGAGGGCACCAAATGCTGTGTGGAAACTATGAAGGTGAAACTAAATTGCTGTATAGCAGAGTGAACCCTCAAACTGTCAGTGGGAAGAAATACTTAATTACCAGTTGAGGAAGAGATGACTTGCTGTCTTGGTTCTGTGGGGGTCAGAAATCTAAGTTCTTTCTCAGACCTTTGGGTGCTTGAAGCCTCTAGCTTTTCTAGTGACCTGTGAAGAATGGTAAGTATGCCTATCTGCTGAAATAAACAGTTGAAAAATTTCTATGTGCACCATAAAAGAAGACATTAATGTCAAATAGCTCAAGAACAAAGTCTATTGCTTAATCTGTTTAAAAAGTACTCCAGAGCTCTTGCTGATTTCTAGATGTCTGAAGAACTGAACAGTGTAATGCAACAAAAAAAGGTGTTTCTATTTGTCATGGTTTAACCTCAGCTGGCAACTGAGTACCAAAGAGCCGCTCGCTCACGCTCCCCCCCCCACGGTGGGACGGGGGAGAGAATCAGAAGAGTAAAAGTGAGAAAACTCATGGGTTGAGCTAAAGACAGTTCAATAACTGAAATGAGGTAAAATAGTAGTAATAATAATAAAAGAATACACAAAGCAAGTGATGCACAGTGCAATTGCTCACCACCGACCGATGCCCGGCCAGTCCCCGAGCAGCGGCCCCCCCCGGCCAGCTTCCCCCAGTTTATGTACTGAGCATGACGTCCCATGGTATGGAATGTCCCTTTGGCCAGTTTGGGTCAGCTGTCCTGGCCGTGCCCCCTCCCAGCTTCTTGTGCCCCTCCAGCCTGCTCAGTCGGTAGAGCATGGGAAGCTGAAAAGCCCTTGACTAGTGTAAGCACTGCTCGGCAACAACTAAAACATCGGTGTGTTATCAACATTATTCTCATATTAAACCCAAACTCAGCACTGTACCAGCTACTAGGAAGGAAATTAACTCTATTCCAGCCAAAACCAGGACGCTATTCATAATTGGTCCTCTCTGGAGCAAGCATGAAAGGTTTTGAAAATGTTTAAAACCCGCATAAGCTGATTTGAGCTGTTTTAAGTTAAAAGATTCAAAGGAATAGTGCTACCTTTCATTAATGTCCGTGGTGGTTTTTTTGTTTTTTGTTTTTTTTTTTTTTTTTAAGTCCCTACTTACAGTGTGCAGCGTGTGACTCCCCTGGGGATTCTGTCGCTTGTTCTGAACATCATGTGTGGAGCTTTGAATCTCATTCGAGGAGTTCACCTAGCAGAGTATTCATTTCAGGTAACCCCGATTGAATTGAAACCTGTAAATGAGTCAAAGGAAGAGAATTATTTGGGTAACTGGATTAAGGGTGACTGTTCTGCTTCTTAGTAGAGCATACATCTTTCCACAGGAAGTGTTTTGTTTGTCCAGGGAATGTACAATTGTTTACTCACCTGCTAGACCTCATGTGTTTTGTTGCATATTGCAACACATTGCATTTTATTCTTTTCTAGGGAGATTAAAATTTGGAGAAATATTTTAGTCTTGCCAGGCTGGCTGGATTTTTTTTTTTCCCCCCATTCTTGTATTTTGTTCTAGATGCTTTTCTGTAAATATTTTTTTAAACATGTGAAACTGTAAACAGCTTTTAAAAAAGAAAAAAAAAAAGTGCCCTGATTTTATGGTGGCACAGTTTTATTTAGCAGGAATTGTCACATAAACCTCAGTTCTTGGTATCTTGTTCAGTGGTATTGATCTTGCTGTTTAACACTGTTACGGTCAATCAACATAAACTAGGATGAGAGGTACCTGACGAAATATAGCGTTTTAAAATATCAAGCAGTACTTGCTAAAACTGTAGCTGACGTAGTTGTTTGTCACTTCTTTTAATCCGAACAGGAGGACCGTGAAGGAATTGGAAATGTGATATCTTTTTTCCTTCCTTTTCTAGCCTGTGTTTTTCAGGTATGTTAACTGTAAATAAAATGCTTTCTGATTATTTTTATATTATAATATACGAGACCAAATAACCTTCAGCTAAGCAGAGGAACAGTTTGGTTTTCAGTTATCTACCTAGGTGATTCCACTGAGGTATTTCAGTGAAGTGGCACAAATACAGTTGCAGGCACAATTTGACCCTTAGCAAACTGCAGGTGCAAGATTTTTCAGTGCTTTCATGTTTTGACATGCCAAATGGGGCTGAGTGTGATAAATAAGAGCTAGCCCAAAGATGGTTTGTTTCCCAAAGGGTTAGACACGGTGTCTTTCTGACAGCGGCAGACTTAGTGACGGGCTTTTGTAGCATAACCACCTTGAAAGACTAAGCAAATATAGGATAGCAACAGTATTGAAAATGTTCTAATTTACATTAAAAATGACTTTTAATTCTTGAGACAAATGTCGTTCCTGACTTCCTTAGATTCCTCCCCCCCCCCGAGTTATTTTCTCTGACCTCCTTATGCAGAGGAGTTTGAATGGGGAAAATATTATATGGTCCAAATGGGTTCTTCTTGAACGCTTCCTTAAATGCCTAAAACAGTGGTCCCCAACCTTTAACTTGAGGGCAGTATGTTGTTTGCAAAATCTTTGGGTTTTTAGCCTGTCATCGCAGGAAGCTGCTGTAGTTGGTTTCTGGTTGACAGAAGGAATAACATAATGCCTACAGGGTATTCATTGCTTAGTACTGTTGCATTTGGCTAATGGTTTGGGACCACTGTTTGAAGACTTCTATCTACCTATGGTATTTAAAACTTGCAGAGGCTCTTTATTGTATCATAATAAATACAATTTAGTGTCTTTCAGCCTCTGCTCATGGCAGAGCTTTAAGATGGAGGTATTAATTTGGATCTAAATACCTGATGCAAGTCATTCGTCACAAAGAAAGGCTCTGTCCTGCTTTTTGCAAGTTAGCACCTGAAGCTAGAGAAGCTAAATAAAGAAGAGTTCTCTCTTATCCTTTTGATCTATAGCAGTCATCTTCACAAAATGCTTGTGCATAAATTGAGCTCAAATGTGAAGCGCTTTCTACATGCTGATCTCTACTTGTGTCATCAGCACAGTTGGAAACTGTGACCTTAAGTGAGAAAGCATGATCTGTTACTGCCTGAGTTAAAAAAGTAACTCTTCTGCGAGCACTTTGTAGATTTTTAGTTTTCTCCTGTAATGGTTGTTGCTCTTCACACATGCTTAGCAAATGGGTTCCACCTGTTCTTGAATTTAAAAAGAAAAAGAGCCCAAAACCCCAGCTAAACGTGTTAACAGGAATGATGGTCTTTCTACCAAGCCAAGTCTAGAGAATGCAGTCCTTTACTTATCCCAAGAACAAATACGGCAGAAGCAGATTTGGGTTTGCTGTTTTCCTGCTTCTGAGCCTTTGTCTTGTGAAAATCATAGGTGTTTTTGAAAGCTGGCTCAGCTTTCGGACTCCTTTTAATCCAGGCTGAGGCAGGCAGGAGGGACGCCAGTTGTGCTGACAGCCTTCTTTTGGTATCTGTGCTCACCCAGTAGGGTCTGGGTTGAGGCCACCACTCCAGCTATTCTTGGAGGGCCTTTCAACATAGGAGTTGAAGGGAAGCTTTGAGCTTCTTAGTGATCACTGCAATGGCAGACACATCCGAGTGGCATGGATATGCCAGCAATTCCCAGCTACGTCTCTTGTCTGTACGTACATAGTTTAATGCTAACGCGGTCTCTCTGGTCCTTTTGTAGTGTTACTTGTACCTCTTCTACAGCTCGGCAAGGAAGGTGAAGACGTTTGTACTCTTCTTCTCTGTCTGTTTATGCAACATTTACTTGTATGGATTACGGAACCTCTGGCAAATAGCCTTTCACATAGGAGTGGCATCTCTTTCTTCTTATCAGATACTGACAAGGCAACTTATGGAGAAACAGCCTGACTGCGGAGTATGAAAAAGACTTTGGGTTTGCTACTCTGTTTTTACAACTTTTTTTGTATTAAACTGGCCAAAAATAGCTTGGAGTGATTTTAAAGATTTGTGACAATGGTTATTGCAAGGAGAATATTTCAAAGCAACTTGAAATAAAGTAGGATGCTGTAATCATGTCAAACATACAGTGAGGAATGTAGCTGTATTTAACATGGCATGTGGTAATTGTGCATGGTAGATTTTTTCAGGTGTCATCAACAGACGGAGGTTCTCCTAACCATGAACAGGCTTTTACTCCTTGACTAATACCATCTAGACAGCATTTTGCCATTTGTCTTACTGGCTTTGTAACAGTTTGACAGGTCAATGTCTTGCCCTGCCAGTGCTTCTGAAAATATTAAAATTGTGCAGTAAAATGAAGATAAAGTGGTGGGTAACATTTTTGTCTATAGAATTTGTTAAGCATTAAGATTCTTGGTAAATGTAGGTAAAGGAGTTGTTTGCCATAATTAGATAAGTTCAATATCAGTGGGAAAAATTGTTAGGATGAGCTTCAGGGTAATTTTTCTAGGTTTTGACAGAAAGGAAAAGGCTGTGGCTCTTTTAAAAACCATAAAGGCTATAAATATCTCCTGGCTAAACAGCGCATCGTAGCTAAGTATGTGCTCATTGGTTAATTGCAAATACGCTTAGGGCAGCATAAAATAAACCAAGTGAATATAAGTGATCTTTCAGCTCAAGTGGCCTTTATTTCCTTGGTTAAGGTCACGCTTAGTATAAGGGTAATTCCACGTTTGCTTGGTCTGTACGGATAATAAATCTTCCAAGCTTACTTATGACAGGCCACTGACTCCTTCACCTTTTTTAAAAAAACCTACAGCTGGTGAGTAGAAAGCCATTTCCAGTAATGGAAAGCAAGAGCAGGTTCTCTTTATTACATAAAACACCTTTAGTTAATGGTGTTGAGTTCTTACACTAAGATGAATTTATGAGTGTGCACTTTTGAATATAGTACTCAAGAGCTGAAATTCTTAACCTCTGCTGCACTGGGTATTCTTGTATGTAATGTATTGAGGTGCGTATGGGCATTTTAGAACATATATGAATAATTTAGGCTGTCTGTTTAAAAAACAAAAAAGCATAGCATTTTGATGCAGTTGTCCTTGAAGGGTCGTAGAGACTCAAACTGAGAAGATGTAGAGAACTGTAGGTGTGTTATTGTGGAAGTATGGTCCTAGATTTTCTTTTATTTTTTTGTAGGAAACTGTTTTCTGGTCGCCCCATTTCTTCCACCAGACATCTCTCACCAAAGATTTATTTTCCTCTCACATAGTCTCTACCTCTAGTGGTTGCAAAGAGATTAACGTGATGCGGAGTTGTCTTCCTGAGTTTGCAGAAATACTTAACAAAATTACTTTCTTGCATCTCAGTGAATTTTCCTGAAATCTCATGATGCAAACATGAGTATCAGTGGACTACTAGACCAGAAACCTGTGGTGCTGTACCTTGGAAGCACTTCTGTGATGCAGCTGACTGCAACAACAGCATTGATAGGCAGCCCATTACAACCTGAACAGTTTCTAGGACATCAAGAGACTTGGTGCCAGAGCTTTTGCCGGTAGTAAAATGTAGGTACTTGTCTTCCATCCCGTGTTAGCCCATTTACTGTAAAAATAACACAATGAAATCCTTTTGACTGTGAGGAATAGTCTAGTAGGAATGACAGAGGAATATTTTAGCCAGCCAGTTAAGAAAACAGCTAGAGCTGTGTGACATAAGGGAATACTCTTCTGTTAATGAGGGAGCGGATTAAAATTGTTTGTCTGTCATTACCCCAGTTTTCTGCCAGAGTGTAGGTGGAGAAATGAAGCCAGAATTCAACCATTGTCCTTAAGACACCCAGATGACCCCACAGATGTGGGGGTTTTAGTACTGACAAGCTTTAAGTTTTCATGCTGTTCAGTCCCAGTTTTACTTGGTAAGGTACTCTTAGAGACTGCAGGGAACTAAGCCAGGAGTTTGGATTACAAGTTTAAAAAAAAAAAACAACAAAACAAATCTGAAAAAAGGACACTAGCTAAAATCTGATAGTAGAAACTTAACGCTTTGTTAAGGATACTGGATCTGATGACTGATGTGTTTTCCAGGAGCATAAGCTGGGTATCAGCCCACTGGGTTACCGTGGGGAATCATCCTGCGGGGAAAGGATGAAGCATTTCATACTACAGATAGTCAAAGCTTTGTGAAAAGCACCTTAGTGATATGACCCAACTCCCTGCTCCTACCCTTTTAGCCTCAACCTGGCTGAAGAGTCCAAAAGAGCTTTACTGTTTCTCTGTAGGCTTGGATAAAGCTAGCCTGCTATATAGCTTAAGGCATGCAGAGCATTCACAATGGGGGCATGGGGCCAGTGAACCATTATCTGCTTTTTGTTCCTCATCCTTGCATTGAGCTGATTGGAAGAAACTGTAATGTTCCTAATGCTTCCCGAGCATCTGACTGTTTGCTTTATCATAAAACAAATACAATCCTGTGCCAGGTGCTGTTAGCAACAGCTCTGCAATAAGAGTGGTAGAACAAGGTATATAGGTAGCTTGTGCAATTAACATAATTAGAGTGGATAAAGATTAAATTCAGCTTTTGTTTAGTATTTTCTTTTTCCTGAAAATGTTTCAGTAAAATCAAACAAACCCAGTTGGTTCAGTTCTGCCTTCGTGTAAAATTTTTTTTTCTTTCCTCTTTGTGTATTAGATGGAGGATGCGACTAGACCTTTTCTATTAAATGAACAAAGCTCTGGTTTGCTGTTAGTCTTAATCCCTTTGCAACCTTCCCCCCCGCCCCCCCTCGTAATATGTGTAAACCATATTAAGGATTCTATGTGGGTTAATACATGTGCGTTAGTATCTGTGCACTTTGTAGGTTTGGATTATGATTCAGGGGTGAGGCAGGGCACACATAGACCTATTTTTTTTTTTTTTAATGTTAGTATTTTGAATGGCTTCTGTATCTGTGTGGTATTTATACAGTTAAACTTTTTCTTCTGGTGAAACAGCAAGAGGAATAGAATAGTTTACATTGATCTCAGTGCTTTAAGATTTAATAAAAAAGAATGACTTGCAGTTTGAGTACATGAAATCTGACTCATAACGCAGGATTATGCCTGTGTTGAATCAAATCCCCAAACAGGAATCCATCCCTTTTTGTTCGACTTTGAACTGTTTAATGTAGCTTGAATTGCACCTCCTTAATTCTGTCAGTTTTCAAGATAAGTCTTTTGGAAACTCTTGTCCTCACCCAGCAGCTCAGCACAAGAAAATCGGCAAAGAATAAACTTCATTAACTTAAAGATTTGCAGTGCTTAGTCACTTTATGAAGCTGATCATTCTCTGTGAGTTTTTGGGGTTTTTTTCTTCCTCCCAAAGACCTGTTAAGTTTATAGAAGGTGGGCTGGTACCTTTTTAGACATTTTTGCACTGTATTAATAATTGAACCTGTGTAAATGTGTATAAAATAATTTTGCATGTATATGTATATATGTACATATATCTAATAAATGGCTTTTTTGTAATGGTTGTCTTCATTTCTAGTTTTGAAATATCTGAGTATATTAGAAACAAGGTAGATTATCCATTTCATTTTTGTATGCATCTCTAGTGTTTCATGTGGCAGTGTCCAAAATATTTAAAAAATAAACCCAATTCTTCTCTTCAAAAAATAGCTTCAAAATCAGAGTGATTTCAAATGCTGTCGTAGTGCATGCTGGGTTGCATGTGGTCTCTTACATAAAGAAATACCTGTATGAGCTCGTGGTGGCTTTCTCTGAGGTGGTGTGCTCTCTGATACCTAATCTACCTGAGTTCACACTGATGCTTTTTGTTCAGGGGGATTTAGGTAGGATTTTTATTCAGTCATCTGCATACTGAAGAGTCACCAATTCATCTGCTGAACTATATAAATATATTTATAAATATGTATAAAGGAACTTGCTTATCCAAGCAACACATTGCAGTAGGCTGTGACATAATCTCTTTGTAGTTTTAACAGTCTTGCTCTTTATTTCAGAGATGGTGTTACATGGTTTTTCCTCCAAAACTTGCATTTTGGAGTGTTGAAGTACATGAAGTAAGATGTAACATGGTCCCGTAGATACTTTTCCAGCTGCTTCGCAGTGAGTAATGGAGATTTTGCAGATTGCTGTTAGGTTTTCAGCCTAGTCTCTTAATGGAACTAGGCCTATTAGTTAGTCCTACCAGTCAGTCCCTGCTAACAGCTTACGGACTTTTTTGGCCAGTTTCAGCTACCTTTCATAAAAGCTCTGAAAACACTGCTTCGTCAGGCTTTGTAGAAACAAATGACATTATGCGAAAGAAAATTCAGCATTCCCCCTGTCTGAATGTGTCTGGTTCAGGTATCGACGAATGTGCTTTGGGAGAGTGATGCTTTGAATGGCAGGACTCACAGAGGACCCTGCCTAATCAGGAACCAAAGAATCGGGTAAAAATCAAAAAGCTGGAAGACGTCAGGCTTGTGGAACTACTGGTTTCTTCCCATTTTTCTGCTCCCTGGTCCTCCACAGGAACGATACCTAGATATCTGTAGCAAAAGCAAAACATGATGGGTGAAGGGCTGGGTTCTTCCACTGGTTTCCAATGTGTGAAAAGTGCAATCTTTTCTGATCTCTGAGGCTGATTCTTTATCAGGAGGCCAGTCGTGGGTAAAGCAGATCTGGGAGAACTGCAGATTCTTCAGCATTATTCGTCTGCTCCAAATATATATCCCACTCTTTGCCTTGACTTGGCCTTATAGCCTTGGAGCTCGCTCGGATGCTGGCTTGCGGCACGGAAATGTCAGCAGTAGGTTTGAGATAGTTACAGTGCCGCGGCGCTCATTGCCATGCTCAAAAGAGAAAGAGAGAAGCCTGTGTGTGCCCCCGTAATGAGGAAAGAGGCAGAACAGCAGGTTGTGCAGACAGTAGGTGGTAATAAGCAAAAGCTGGTGGCAGGGGAGGGAGGAGAGAGCCTTATTCTTCTGAACTGCTCTGCCCTTTGAAATCTAGATGTTATTTTTGTTCTGTAAATAAATGATTGCTCAAAGCGTGTTTCTTCTCAAGATGCCAATAGAGAAGAACAGCAGCCTTTCCCTCTTTTTCTCAGGTGAGGGGAGAAAGCAATTATAACTCCCTTCTTCTTTTGAAGATGCTGATAAAAGGAGGTGGGAGGATCAGAGGGTCCCTGTGCCAAAAGAGGAACAACTCCTAAGGTGATAGAAATACATGTTTTTATTTTAAACAAAGTAACTCATCTGCTGCTGTGTGCTGACTTTCAAATGTGACCTAATTGCATGGAAAAACTGTTCAGGGGACGGGGGGAAGGAAACAGTGGCCACAAGAAAAAGAGCAGCTCTGTCTCCAAATGTGTTACCTCCTCGTGATGCTGGCTGGCTCAGCTCTTGTGTCCAAGGCCACCCTTGGAGCAAGCTCAAAAGCGGGGCAGGCGGGAGGTGGGGACAGTTGAACAGTCTCTCTCAAGTGGGGTTTGTTTTTAAAAGCAGTCGACCACGTCTTAACCTCAGCAGTGAGGTGCCTCTGCTGAGGATGCAGGCTGAGGGGGGTCAGAGGCTTTATTCCATGCCTGTTGGCTTTTACAGGTACCTCCTGGCTGTCTGCAAATAAATCTCTACTAAAGGTATGACCATTTGGAGAACGCTCTGGAAAGAAGCAATATCATGTCAGCAGGATTGAGCTCCCTGGGGTGGTGGTGGAAATTAATCCTCTTCCCCTCAGTCTTTCTTTTCCAAAAGTCTTAACAAAGTGGTATTTCTAAACTTGACCAATTGCTGTGCACTGTTTTCCCTCTAAAGTGTTGTTCTGGTGAAAATGATGACCTTGGAGTGAGAGTGAATAGTATCTGCCACGTTTTCCCATGCTGCAAATGTGTAATATCATGCGACTGTATTCATCAGGCGCTTCAGGAAGGGCTGTTCAAGGAGAGAAGCTGTTAACCTCTGCGGGTGGGCGGGCAGATAAAAGGTAATAACCCTTCCCTTGGAGTCTGTGGTAGTAGCTCTTTTTCGCCAAATTATGGTGGTGAATAGCAGTGTGAGCTTGAGCTCATGCATGTCTCAGATTGGCTTAAGCTAATTTTTAATCAGGAAGATGCAGCTAAAAGGGGAGGTGTCTCCCCATCCCTGAGGCTGCAGGTCCTTCCCTTGAGTCATTTCTTCTAGCCCTAGGAAGGCTGACCCAGGCTGCTTGGCAGAACCATTTTAAAAGTAATTAAAGGGAAACACAAAACAAATAGTCCTTAAAAATCTTTGCTTTCTGTTCCCGCTTAAAGTATACGATAAGTAAAACACAGAAGCATATCAAATTCCCTTTGGTGGAATAAATGTCGTTGGATATAAGAACAATAAGAAAGGCTTGAAATAATGACCGTTAAAATGTAAAGCACCAGTCAGTATAGCATGACATACAGCTGCAGAGGGCTGAGATTTATTCTTTCATTATGCAAGGAAAGACATTAGCATACAAAATCCCTTATTTCATGGGCTCTTCTAGGGAAACACTAAAAAGCAATTATGTGGAAAGTTCAGCTCTGAAATACATTAGTGCCCATCGGTATGCACCACGCAAAACAAACAAGAGGCCTTCTCCTGGGAGGTGCCACCGCCTCCTACCTGCTGTGGCCTTGAGTGAGAGCTAAGGGTCCAGACCTTCTGGCATGATCGGCCTTAATCTATTTTTATTTGCCTGCTGGATGAGGCCAAAAAAACCAAGTCAAGCTGCAGTGAAGTTGCCAGGCGTGCTGAATAAGCCTGTGCACGTCACGCCAGGCTTTCAACAGCAGAGCGCCCTGTGTCTAATGGGATACGGTGTGCCCCGGCCAAAGGGGAATAAATGCTATGCTTGGATGCGGCAGTAGAACTACAGCCGCTGAGCGTGGCTCTGGGTGGCAGGGATTGCAGTGGCTCTGCCTCACCCTGGGTTTTGCTGTCTTCACTTATTAGGTGTGACCTGAATGTGTGTACAGCACCAGGCTTTCCCTGCAGGGCAAGGCAGAAGTTGGGCATATCTGCTGTGAGCATAGCCAGGAACTGGGGCATCCTTCCAGAAGACGAGTCTCCTCCCAAGGTAGTGCCTTTCACCTGCACACAGGTCTCATTTAAGACTCTTGAGAAACATTCAGATGACACAGAGCAGGAACCTCCGATGCTTGAGGCATCTCAAGAGCTGGCAGTGAGGTCAAGCTGGGTTGCTGGTTTGGACTCACAAGCCAAAATTCCCTCAATGTGTCCCGTGTTGGTACTGAAGCTTCTGCTTTGTGTCTAGCCCATACGTACCTAAGTCATAGTGTCATTTTTCTCCTCTTTCTTTGAAGCTTCTCACTGAGGCTGGCTTACTCTGCGGATGCTGGGGTCGGAGGGAGCAGGTGAGAAGCAGCAGCGCTTTGTAGTCTCACGGTTAAACCAAGCAGGGAGAAGCCTTGCTGCCTCCGTTCCCAGGACTCGCATGTCCTTGGCTTTTCCCTGCACTCACACAGGATTTCCTGATCCCCCCAAGCATGAGCGGGTACATAGCAAGGAGTGTTTGGATTTAAAATAAAAAATTTGAAACAATCTTCAATGTTACTTCTTGAGCTTTCTGCTTCTCTCTCTTGTGAGCACTGGGAGGCACCAGTGTACAAGCTAATGCTGCGTGCCCAGGCTGCGAGGGAAGCCAAGCGGCTGACTCGGGGAACCTGCCAATTTTTTTTACCTGCTTGTACGAATGCTACGGTTCTCCCAGTAGATTTTGCTGTGGGATTCATGAAACGGAGATAAAACATCCTGGAGACAGTAGGAGGATCACTTCAGGACTGCAAATCCACCTACCTAGCTAGGCTGGAACCAATTTGTCAAAAGTAAAGCCACTGCAGCTTCTTTTTTTGTCTCGCTAGTCTTTAAGGAACAAAGCATCGTTCTTTGTGCTAAATATTGGCGCTCCTGGTCTGAGCACTGGGGCTTTGTTCTTGGCCTGAGGGATTCAGGAAGGGACTGGAGGGTTTCTGAGAGAAGAAACCAGCGGCTTAATTAGCGAGAAGTCCGGAGGCATACATGCATACATTTCTGGTACTTAATCCATCTGTGGTAACTGCTTGGAAAGTTAAGTCAGATGGAAGGGGATTAGAGGCAAAACCTTGTTTCCAAAACTCTGCTAATAAATGGGCAAAGGATGTGAAGAGGAGTGGGAAGGTGGGGTACCCGGATGGCAGCGGGTAGCTCTGGCGGTGGTGGGGGTAGAGGACACGTAGGGTCCCTTCCAGGCAGGACCTCAAACCTTGCTGTCTGTCCTGGGGTGTATCCCATAAGCCGGTGCTGGGCAGAGAGGCCTGAGCTGGAGCTGGCTGATGTTACCAGGCTGCTTCCAGTGACCAAACTCGGTTTGAGAGATGCTTTGCTGGTGCTGAAAGGGACCTCGCAGGATTCCGTCAGTCCTTCCTCTTTCCCAGTGGCATATGCTCTGTGATTAACTTGTTTTTATAACGACCATATCTTCCGCCTGCCTTTTTTGCCGGCAGCAGTGCTGATTTCTGTATTCCCTCCTCCACAGTGGCAGGGGAAATTGGACGGGTGTGAAGAAGAAACTGGACCTACCTCACCGCAAGCCTACGTGTACCAGCACACTGGAGAGGGCAGCATGGAGATGGAAAG
>NW_008825616.1:2394798-2400188 GCF_000699105.1 Pygoscelis adeliae
AGAGCGGGAACCAGGACACGTGGGACTGCAGGCTAGACTGCACCCTGGTTATGTCTGCTCCTACGTCATCCTAATCTCCAAGATGCCTGAGCTCCCCAGGGTCCATGGAGGGAGAGGTGACACTGTGGGTGCTTCTTCCTGGAGAAACCTGTGCATTGGCAAGAGGAGGTGACACAGCTCAGTGCTGAGGCTGGGCCAGGTAAACAAGGATGGATTTTGCCCGGCTTAATCCCACAGGAAATTTGCTGCCATTGAGAGGTGGAGGGGAGCTGCCTGGCTGGGGAGGAGAGTTGTGGTGGCATCTACCAGAAGTTACCTACTTCTGGTATCACTGTGTGATCAGGAATAAAATTCTTTCTCAGCCAAAAATACTAGGCTTTTTCAGCAATTTCTTCCCCTGTAGTTTTTTTTTTTTTTTTTAAATCTCTTTCTGATCACTGCATGGAGAGTGACCGGCTGTCGTGCACCATGTCTTCACTGGCAAAGAGAGGGGCAGTTCTCAGGTGGCAGCTGGTACCGGGTACCGTCCACCTGCAAAGGGGACAGCTGCAGTTTCAACACTTGTTAGAAAAATCCCAAACTCCCGAGTGCGCTCATGCACCATGTGGGTTATACAGGTTGATCTGCTAGCGCCTTGCTTGGAAACCACCTGCCAGCTTGCTTTGAAAGAACCGTGGCCGTAATTGGGGATTGCTGGCTGGAGCAATGGCAAGTCAGGCAATAGCAGAGACGTTGTTCCTGCCTGGACGAGGAGCAATGAAGGTGCCCGAGTTCCCTATGGGAATTATTCCCTTTGGGAAAAGCCTCCCTTTGGGAGGCTCTCTGTGAGCCAGGAGTATCATCTGTACCACCCAACATCCTCTGCAGTGGCTTAGACACAAGCAGAACCAAACTCCTGGGTCACTGACTGAACAAGACTGTTTTGATGCGGCTCAGACAGCTCCCAAGTGTTTGCTCACCGTGTTTAACCAGGAACAATAAAAAATACAATTGCCAGTTGATGTCTAAAAAAGAACTTGGCTCTGGAAGGGAATTCATTACAAACGAGCATGAAAGCCGTGCACACCACCACCTCCCAAAGGCATTTCAGAGAGGGATGCTTTCTAATCACCTGGACAGACACCTCTGTCCTGTGGAGCAACAAGTTAGCCGGAGGGCTGCCAAGCAAACCTCCTCCTTTGCCGCTGTTTGGAAGCGGGATTCTCAACCATTAGAGGCTGATTTTAACCTCTTCTGCATTGGCTTCACTGCATTGTTTTGGCATCAGTTTTAGCACCGATAATGCCCTCTTGTCCCTGGCCCTTTTTTCTTCACGGCAGTGATTTGTGCAATGTCCCTTGGAAATGATCTGACAGGACATTGTCATCGCATGATCAATGGGGGACTCTGATCCTGCTCTGCACCCCTACTTGGTGCTGATGAGATTGCACCAGAGATACTGAGTCCAGCTGGGCTCTTCTGTCCAAAAGGAATGTGGAGAAAGTGGAGAGGATCTGATGAAAGGACATCAGGATAGCCAGGGGCAAAAGCCTGTGATCTACAAGGAGAAGTCAGGGAGCTGAGTTTGCTTAGTCTTGAGAAGAAGCTAAGGGACAATCTGATGGCAGCCTACAGCTACCTTTGGGGGAATTGCAGAGATACGGATCCAAACTCTTCTTAGTAGCAGAAAGTGTACATGGAGCAAGTCATTGCAGCTTGGAAGGTTCAGGTTGGACACTAGATAAAAATCCCACTAGGAGGGAAGTGCAGCTCTGGAACAGGTCACATAGGTTGGGGTTTCTCCATCCCCAGAGGCTGTCACATCTTGGCTGGGCAAAGCCATAACCCACGTGAACTACTGTTGGTGTCAGTCCTGCCTCAAGCGGCAGGTTGGACTAGATGTCCCTTCCAACCAACATCTCTGCGATTTCATGACCCTAGGACATACTGTAATTTTAGGGTTCTGGACGCTGCTTAGCTACTTCACAACGATTGGGTCTTAAATTAGCATAATGTTAAAAAAATCCCCACCAACAATCCTAAATCAAATTGACCTCCCTGAGGGCTCTCTCACTCTGAATCGAACATTAACGTAATTTAGAAAGAGCAGGAAGGCTTCACAGAGTAATTTGAGGACATTTTTATCACTTCACGTGCACATGGCCTGGCTGTCCTGTGGTTGTGAAACATATGACCTTACGCAGGCAGAACAGCTGACGTTACGGCAGCGGGGAGCGAATTAACCTTGTGTTGGAGTGCTGCTGACTTGCAGCACATCAGATTTATGACTTACGATACGATCTGAGGGGATTGCTTTTGCTTTAATGATCTTGCTTCCCATTTAGAAAGGTGACCTTAGGGCCTGCTGGTAATGAAGCAGCATAATTACACATAGATTATTATTTAAAGTTGCCTCAACTATTTTAAAAAAAACCAAAACAAAACCCCATTTTTTTTTCTGGGTGTTGTCCCTACATTATTTTCCCCAGTTATCAGGAATCCGACTTAATGAACTTCCAATTTACATGTTTATAATATGTCTCTGGGAGAGTTACAGTAACCTGGCAACACCAGTGCCTTCCCCAAGTGGGGTTCAAGGTTGTTGTGGTTTATCCATGGGAGAAACTTGGTGTTGTTCCTATGCCCTAAGGTAATTATTTTTCTCTGATGGTTGAGACACATCAGCCTCCAAAAAAGACCCAAACGTGCTTTGTACCAGAGGCCTACATGACTATATGGGTGTGTAAGGATACGACACACAACTGGAAGCGCTGGCCTCCCTGGATGCTATCAGCCCTGCCTTCATCCCTACTCTTGGGAGCTTCTGCTCTCTGGAGGACTTCCAGCCACTTTTAGGCATTAATTGTGACAGCAAAGAAGGAGCCTCTGTCTTCTTGAATAAAGGTGGCCTGTGTGGTGGGGACTGTGTTGCTACGTCTCAGTTTTGTTGGGAGACTTGTCATTTGAGCTAAGAGGACGGTGCTCACCTCTGTGCCTTGCATCGGCACTTCTCCCAGCCACGTATCGATGTAGCTGCCGTCTCTGTCCGCTGAACGCTTGCACAGCCCCGTGTCACCACCAGCAACTGCTGCTTCGTTACAGTTCTATGACACCGCGTGATTATGTGGTTTCAGGTTATTCTTTAAACACTGCTGCTTCCCAGCTTGTGCTGAGTCTTGCTGGCCTGCTGCCACGCTGGTTGGTGCTTGACAAACATCCATGTAGATCTTCCCATCTTTTCATTACCTAGGAGCTGAGTGAGTCACATTAGTACAGAAATGAGGTTTTGATTTGGTCACCTCTGGTCATTTGAAAGCTCAGTCGACCGTTTCTGGTTGCTGACACATTACTGAGCTGATCTGATGGCAGGGAATGATGCTCGTTAGATGGGGGACTGATAAACACAGGAATATCTGTTGATCATAATGCCTGTTGTGTTGAATTTGGACAATACTTAATTCTTTCTCACTCTTCCCTCTGATAAATATTTTAGAGCATGTCAGGACCAAGCACAATATTTTTGCCGGGTATTTTACTCAAAAAAAAAAAAGAGATTTTCAAACACGAACTGAACTCATTCAGTTGTTTCCATCACAAGCAGAAAAAATCCAAAGTTGATTTCTTTTTTTACACTTGAAATGCTGCAGTTTTCATTCAACGTGATGCTTTACTTCACCGTCAGTTACAATCTCAATAAAAGTCAAAAGGGAAACATCCTGAAAATGAAATATTTTATTCAACTCAGGACAGTTTTTGTCCGGGAAGGCCTAGAGACAGCAACAGTAAGCTGTGATCAAAGAGTTTGATCACATAAGAAATTTAAGGACAGGAATACAACTGGTCTCAGCCCCTGTTTCGACAGTCTCAAGTAGTTAAATTTCAGTGTTCAGTCTTGTTTGGACCCTATTGCCTTTTAAGACCGACTTAAAAATTGAAATACTTAATAAATTAATGGTTGCAACTTAATTGCAACCATCCATTTCTGGCTGGTCAGTGGTATAGGACCCAAATCCATTGATGTACTGAGCAATTACGGGATTCAGTTGGTTAATCACGGGACGTACTGCTGCTTTAGACACACTTGTGCATGTGGGCAAAAAAGGAAAAGGGCTTTGAGAATATCTTTGACCCAGGTTAATAAGCAGCTCTTCGCCCTAGATCATATCTATCCATCCATCACTGTCTGGGAAGAAAATCAATCCTTTTTATAGCAATGAGCATATTCAATAATGCAAAAGGTCATGGCATTATACACAATGCAGTGGCATCTTAAATGAGTGATGGGCTACAGCTTTGCCTTTTAAAATCTGCACATTTGTATTTCAATTTGTTGTCAGCAGCTAAGGCATCTCTTGGAAACCCACCTGCCTCAGCATGTTGCGCTGTCCAGGAAAACTCCGGTGTGGAGTGTGTTTTCCTGGTGTCCAGGAAAACTCCCTTCCCGTTGGAGTCCACTCTGTTCACATCGAGAACAGTCTTGGCCAGGTGGGATTGATTTTCTAGCTCGCAGAGTACTGTTTGATGTTTGCAGTGGAACACAGGCATTAACCTATGTCATTGGCAGAAGCCGATTCTCAAGGGACATCTTCTCTGAGAGTCTTGGCACCATTTTGGGCACAAGATAGATGGCCACAGTGTTTGCAAAGATAAATATATATGTTTTTTTGTGAGGGCTGTAAGGTCTCCAGATTTGGTGGCAATGCAGATCACATGAGTACCAAAGATTACTAGAATGGGGTTTTATTTCACTTTGGTTCACATAGGCACCTCTGCAGTAGGGTATAGCCTAGCTAGCTTAGTTAGTGCTGTGATGGCATTGAACTGAAGGCCGCTGCATGATCTTCTCAGCTATTTGGGAAGTAAGGTCAAGGTCAACTCTATAGAGTTCCAAACCTGAGTTCCACACCAGCTGGCTGCGGAGCAGCTCTGTAGAAAAGGACCTGTTTATTTTAGTGGACAAGTTGAACATGCATCAGCAATGAGCCCTCACGATGATGAAGGCCAACAGGATCCTGGGCTGTATCAGTGACAGTGCAGCCAGCAGATGAAGAGAAGGGATGGTTCCCTTCCAGCTGGCATTCTTGAGACTGCATCTGGAGTCCTGCGTTTCGTTTTGGACACCCCAGTAAAGAAAGACATCAACATACTGAGGCAAGTCCGGTTGAGGCAAGATCATTATGGGGCTGGAGCACATGGAGTGGAAGGAGAAGCTGAGAGAACTGGGTTTGTTCAGCCTGAATGAGGGGTTGCTGAGGGGAATGTAATTGTTGTATTCAACAACCTAATGAGTGGTTGTCATTATGGTTGTCATTATGTCAAATGGCCGGTCACAAGCGGTGTTCCCCAGGGCTCAGTTTTGGGGCCGGTCTTGTTCAATATCTTTATCAATGATCTGGACGAGGGGATCGAGT
>NW_008825616.1:2400853-2406060 GCF_000699105.1 Pygoscelis adeliae
TTGGACCAGGCTGCCCAGGGAAGTGGTTGAGTCACCATCCCTGGAGGTATTTAAAAGACGTGTAGATGAGGCGCTTAGGGACATGGTTTAGTGGGCATGGTGGTGTTGGGTTGATGGTTGGACTCGATGATCTTAGAGGTCTTTTCCAACCTTAATGATTCTATGATTCTATGATTCTATGGTTATGGAGAAGACAAAGCCATGCTCTTCTTGGAGATGCCCAGCAAAAGGATGAGAAGCAACAGACAAAAGTTGCAACAAGGGAAATTCCAGCAATACATAAGGAAACATTTTTCACCATGAGAATGGTCAAATACTGCAACAGGGATCTGGAGAGGTTGTGTCATCTCCGTCCTTGCAGACAGTCAAAACTGGACTGGACAAAACCGGGCATCCTGGTAAGTGTTGAAGCTGGCCCTGCATTGAGTAGGGGAGTTGGACGAGAGATGTCGTGAGATTCCTTCAAACTAAATTGTTCTGTTATTGTAGTAACTCGAGTTACTTTATAGTAGCAGAAATGTAAACCTACTTCATGACAGAGACAAGACTGAATATGGGGGGGAACAGAGGCAGGAATGGGAGCTGTGGTGTGATGGATGCAGAGATCTATGCACAACTGAAAGACCAAAGACCTGTCTAAAGTCCCTTAGAGCAACTGCTTGGAGCAACTGCTTAGATGGTTATGAATGGCTCAATAAAAAGGATCTCAGCTGTAAAATTGTGACTTTACATGAAGTTACAAACAAAGGCAAATGGGCAAGCCTGGCAAGTCCCAAAGATTTTAATTGGCCTGTGGGTGCTGAATGAAACAGACTGGATTTAGCAGCAGTAACTTTGGAGTACAAACTATTTATGCCAAGGATCAGTAAGTACTGTTTATGAGAGCATTTGAGAGCTCTGTAAAGGGTCACTGAGGTAAGGGAAATGGTCAGGTCCCATGTGGCCTTTGGCTGGTGAGAGCATTGGCACCACTAGAGGAGAACTGAGGATTTAAGTGTAGTAAAGATGGAAGGAAAGCCGAAGCTTGAGGAACACAAAAAGAGGGCGTGGAATCAGGTTATGAGATGCATATTGAGGAACCTGAGCAGCAGGACTAATTTCCGAGCACCTTTGAGAATTCAGCCCCTTTCTTTAGGAACATAGGTTAGATGTGGGGACAGATTTCTTACTGAACCCAGCTCACAACATTACTCAATTTGATAATGTTTTTCCAATTCGAAGACTTAAAGGGTTCCCATTTTGGAGTGATCAACCTAGGTCTCAACAGAGAGTCCCATAAGCCAAAGAGATTGACAGGCTTTGACACAGTTGTGGAGCTGAAAGGACCTGCGTTCAATTCCTCCTCTCTAAGGATTGCCTGTGTGACTCTGGGCAGTGCTCGGGCTCTGTCAGGCAGGCACAGAAATCCGTCGTCTTGGCTAGCAGTGTGCTGAGCTCAGGAAAGTGAATTAGAGCATCTGCTCTCCAGGCTCAGGTCCCCTTGGGACCCGTAGATCTGACACCAACGTGAGCTCTTCTGGCCCATGTGCAGGCTACGGGGATCTCTCACTTTCTCTGTGTCTTGCTTCCTCCTACGTAAAACAGCTGCAGAACTTTTTCATCGAACTATTCTCTGTCAAAGAAAAGTTCAGTGGAAACATGCCTATCCTGATGAAACTTCACTCAAAAACACCAGACATAGCATTTTGAAACTTCCAGTCTGGCAATCAAAGAAAAGAGAAGTTGAAGTCTGGATACAACATTCCCTTTTATTGCTGTGGGAACATTTGAATGACCCTGAGTAGGATTTATTTAAAAAAAAAACAAACCCAAAACACCTTAACTTTTTTTGCTTCTATTGCGGAATAGCAATATTTTTGCAGGCACATTTAAACAGAAAGGAATAATCTGATCTCCAAGCAGATATTCCTTTCTCTTATCCTTCATTTCTTCCTTACTTAAATGCAGGATTTTCAGGAGTGCCTTTGAACTGATTGAACTTAGGTCGGGAACGTTTTTATTATAGATACCGTATTTGCCCAGAGAGGCGCCACAATTTATGATCGCAGCTTGCAGTGTGCGAGCAACTGATTGCAGAGTAGACGGGCATAGTTTCAGTGCCCAAATGCTTGAGGGCAAAATCCACAGCCATTGTGTCAGCAAATGTGGTACGTACAGCACCTTGCCCTCTTTTCAGCAGAGCTTCCAGTTGCTGCTGTATTAAGGTGACTGTTATTTCCACCAGCAACTTATTCCCCTAAAGAGAAATCGTAGCAGCAGCAGAGCGTGTAGATCCACTGGAGGAAATTCTCTCCATGGCTAAAGGAGCTGTTTCCTGATTTCCACCAGGTTAGGACCTGAGCAGTGGTTTCCTTTAACCCGTGAGAATCAAGTTAAGCTGGAATTTCTTGAGAAAAGCCTCCTTGTTTAATTTCTTCTCTCCCTTTTTATTGTTTTGTATAAAATGTTGCTGGGCTGTGTTTGCCACAACCCTCCCCAGCAGAGGAGTAATTACGTTTATTGGAAATGCTTCCTGATCACATATTCATTTACCAGCTGCTAAAGTAAAATGAACTGGGCAAAGTGCCACTGGAGAGTTGGATTCATAAGCTGGAGAAAGCAAATGAAACAACTGCTCAGTGTGCAGTTGCTTTCCCTCTCCAGCAATTCATTATCCTCCTCTTCAGCTGATTTAGGAAGTTAAAAGGCAGTCAGGATGGCAGCATGAGATACTTTTTAGCATGAGCATAGCTTTGGGGTTGCCAAATTTACCTTTGGCTGCACTATAAAGGACACAACAAATACCCTAACTTTATTTCTTAAATGTGATGTAATAAATAATAACAGTAATGAAACACTTTGTTCTTATTTCTTGGTTACTCTCGGTCACTCTCATTAGTATAGAGTTGTCACTGACCTATTTTCATCCTCCCTGTCCTCCTTCTCCCTCCCACTATCCCAGTATCTGCTTTCTGGACCCCACAATCAGCATGAAAAACAACCAGCTCCAAATCACCACATGCAGAAAACCCCCATAGCACGTATAGATACCACTGACACCTTCAAACCCACCAACCACCCAAAACCCACCAAAGTGCTGTGAAATACTGCTGAGGCCATATGAGTTGTGGAGGCCACCATGTTTCATTGTACAGAGACGACCTGTGGGACCCACCTCTCTGGTCTGCAAAGGGCCTTCACTCAACCGCTTGTCCGGGGAAATAGACCTCACGTTCAAAATGTGCGGTCTGGATAGCCAACCAACCTTTGCTGCAGTGCAAAGCAAGAAGACCCAGCAGCAGTAGACTCTTAGATGTCTATGTGTATGTCTGTTTTAGCGTATCAGACTATGCCAGAGCTGTGGCAGCAAATCATTAAAGAATTGTCCTCGCAGAAAAACGTACCCTAAAAGAAGATTTCACTGAAAGATCTTCTACAATGTCTCCTCCATCCCTCCTTGCACAGTTTAGAGACGTCACATGGACCAGTGCTGGCTCAGGAGCCCAGTGGCGGTGAGGAACCAAATGCGAAGCCTATCTGTACATATCCATCAGCACCCTGAGAAATGCACCAGTACAGGACTGCCGAAAGCCACCGAGTCCTGCACAAGCACACGCCAGAACAGGGTAGATTTTGTTCAGAGCACCAAGTACTCCCAGAGACCCCGTGAAGATGAAAATAAACAGCCAGAATGAGCCAGATGGGCAAAACGGTACAGGCAGAAACCCTCTGGTGCCCACGAGAGAGTATTTTTCAAGGCATGACCCTTTTGTCTCTGATCACTCAATCTTCATCCCCCAGGGAAGACCTATAAAATCCGTTGAAACGTGAGCCTATCAAGTAAAACATATAAATCTACTAGATGTGAAAAATCAATAGACATTGATTTTATCGTATATTACTTTCCCTTGCTCCCCATATTGTATCTCTTTCCCCTTGGCAGTGGCAGGCAAGAAATAAATAATTAATTGTATTCCTACTCTCTCCCTCCCCATCCCACCATTTTGTGTCTCATGAAGGCTGATAAGCTTATAGCCTTACCTGAGATCTGCAGGTGCTAACTACTTACTTCTTTCAACTTGCCTAAATGTCCAAAGTAATTAGATCCGGAGCATTTCCTCTCATCTTATATTTAGCTTCAATTTTTAGTGTTTTGATTTCAGTCTGAAGAAGGAACTGTACGTTCAGAAGTTTCTCTTTTTTTTCAGATGTGACCGTTAGTCTGATAAAAGGTATCAGCCTTTTTGGCCCTGTTTAACACAGGAAGGGAAGGAACTCGGTGGCGTATCTCTAAAGACTCGTGGAGACTTCTCTGATTTTAAATTTAAAAGTTGCTTGATAGTCTTTCTATCACCTAGCATCCTGGGTGCTCTTTGACAATGTGGATGCATTGCTTTTTATCCAGAAATGTAGTCAATACCTGTCAGTATGAAGATTGCTTATTAGACTAATAAAATTCAAACAGAATGTGATAGTACACATCCTAGACAAGCAGACGCTGGAACTGGGCTGATAAAGGCTTGAATTACTTGAAGAGAGCTTAACATAATTGCTGGTTTTCTTCTGCAAAGAGATTTCTACAAAGCATATAAAAGCAATGCTTAAAAAGAAATAATTTGTGGCATAAGTGGTGTGATAAACATCTGAATATTAATGTGGGTCTGGTGAAGAGCCATGTAAATTTGTGTCTTCGAGGGTTTGTTTTCCCTAACTGAGGCACAATGAGATTCGGTTGTCTGACTATCAGTGTCTAATGTCATTTGAGGGTTTCCCGTTTTGGTCCCATGCTGCCAGCCCAGGAGGGTTTGGGTCTCCTGTAGGTTGTCTTCCAGCCCTGTGTGGACATCTCAGATGTCCCAACATTGCTCAGATGTCATTAGATATCTGTGTTTAGGCAAATGAGTTGAGCTCTGTGTATCGGAACCTGAATTGTCTCTTTCCTAAAGTTTGGCCTTTCAAAGACATCACCAAGAGATTTCTACTGAAATCCCAGATCTTCTGTCCACGGGGCAGTGGATGGGGAAAGGAGCCATCTCAGCTGGGTCAGGTGGAACCACTGCTCCTTTTCTGAATGGGACAGAAGGGACATTTCAAACTCCAGGCTCCCACTGTGTCCTCAAAGCCCGTTGCGACCCTCAGGCAGGGTGCTCTGTTCCTGGTGCCGTTTTGAACATCGCAGATGTGCAGTGGTTTGGTCACTGGTTGGGCTCACAGAGATCACAGCAGGA
>NW_008825616.1:2406092-2413286 GCF_000699105.1 Pygoscelis adeliae
CTCCATTCCCATGGCAAAACAGGAATCTTCTCCCGTGTTGTCGTGGATGTTTTACCTAGACCAATTTAAATCATTTGAGGGGATTTTTTAAACTTTATTCTTCATTCTTCATTTGGTTTGTGGCAATTGTGGTCTGTATGGTGCATGTAAGTCCAGGACACCCATGACAGTAGCAGCTCCAACAGTGAGAGACTTTCTGCGTGTTCCTACAGATGCTCACTCTTTTTTTCTTCCCCCCCCCCCAAGTCTATATAGATTCCTGTGGCTGGATGGCACTTTGAAGGTACATGTTCATCTTCTCTGCTTGGATGGCTGCTTTATTACAAGATGATCTGCATTTAGCAGACCTCTGTGAGGTATGGAGGGAGCTCAGGGAGACACAAAGACACACATGCACAGACAGATATGCGTTGTGTAGATATGTAAAGCTACAGACATATACATCCATGAGAGGGTGTGTTTGTGTGCATGTGTGGAAGAAGAGGTTGTGCGCGTCCATATTTCACAGGTCCATCATCTTGCAAACCCGAGATGGCCAACATAAACTTGCACTTTCTAGCCAAGAGAATATCTTCAGTCTCATTCACATCTTGGCAGTAGCTGGGCATGTGGTTTTATTGGGGGAAGTTAATTCGTCTCTGTCTTTTCTGTTGAGCTGGAGTCAACCTGGAGTCATGTTTATTTGAAAAACTTCTCTCTTGAAGTCTGGTTATTTCTCCAGCACCCTCTGTGAACCTTTCACTTCTCTATAGCTGCTGTAGCTCAGGTCCCCTCCTGTTTTCATGCATCTAAGTTAAAAATAAAGGGCTGGATTCTCAGCTGGGATAAACCAATGACATACTTACGGTGACAGGGCTGCTGGGATTTACACCTGCACTAAGTGAGAAATCCAGATGAACGGGGCCAGCTTTGCAATGGGCTGTGACAGATGAAGTCTCTATATTGAGACTTTCCCATAAGCAGCAGCTCAGCACCAAAGTCGTTCAAAAGTAGCACCACCACTTTTCATTGCTGAGAGACTGCCCACCCAGAGAGGACTGGCTGCAATGTGCTGTCCCCAGCCAGGGACTCCTATGGCTTCATCTGGTGTCTTGGAGGATGAAGTCCTTCCTTCCTAGTCATCTGCGCTTCAGCCAGGAAAACCAAACTGTCACTGTTTAAAGCTAATCTCTATGTTGTGAAACTTTGCTCCTTTCCTTATTGAGTCTACTGCCCTGTGTTTCCTTCTTCTTTTAGGACCACAGCCAAAACTTGTGTGAATTTCCCAGAATAACTCCTGCTTTTAGCCCCATCATCTCCTGGAACATTTCCTCTAACCAAAGCCAAGCTCACTGTCCCCATGCCAAGCTGAGTCTGCTGCGAAGTCAACTGTGAAAAGCTTTTGTGTGTGAAGAAGCTCTGTTTTCCCGTAGCCTGTGCTGCTAACAGGTGTGGTTGGAAGGACAAGCTACTGTGCCGAGCCACACCCCACTATATTGTCTGGTTGAGATAACAGTGATATTATAACCAGATAAGTCTGCTCTGTGCTAGTAGAAATGCCCATTTTTCTCACAGGTCCATGGCAGTAAGTGTCTTGCAGGGGTCTGATTTCCTCCAAAGTTTCCTATAGTAACTTTAAAAGTGATTTCCCGCTTTGTTTTGGACTCGAAGCTCTGGAGCGTGTCTTTGCTGCTCAAATGTCTTCATCACGGCAGTAGTGGCGTGAAAAATCCCACATCCTTCATGGCCTTGTGTTGGCCTCATCCTCATATGCTGTTTGTCTGCATGACTGGCAATGTTTGGCTTCTGCTGAGAATTCAGAAAAGCAATTAGTTAATGCTGAGAGGCCACGACTGATGAGGCAATGGATGGGTCAACAGATGAAGGACAGAAACAGTTGTTATTAGAGGAAATATCAACAATTTACAAAACAAAACGCTGGTTGTATAGGTACATCAAACCCAGCTGATGGCTAGTCTTGTAACTGGCAGTTTGTATTGCTCCGTCTAACGTGGAGAACATCTGGAGCAGAAGGAGCTCAATCAGCCATTCACTCTCTTTCCTCAAATCACTGCGTGCAAAAATGCATCTCCCTGAAAACACAAGACTTTCTCACAGGCACTCCAAAGATGTCACTGAGCACCCACACACCCGGTGGGACTGGCAATGGGGTTAATGCTGCCCAGTTCCTCTGGGATCTGCTGAATGGGGCTGTTTCATTCAACCGGTTTCCTTTATATACTGAGTTTTTCAGTCTAGTCTGTCACCATGGCCTAACGCCAGTCCAGCCCAGTTGTTTCTTGTCCTCTGTAAGTGAAGTTATTTCTTTAGCTATTATTGCTGCTGTTGGGCCTTACTTTTGGGTTTGTTTTACTAGGACCAAGTTACCATTTTATAAGTCACGCCACTTGAGGCAGGTGCAGCCTGGTTTGAATGGGAGGACTGGGCGGCAGCGGGACCACTTCTCACGCCATCAGTTATCCCAAACAGAAATCACAGGAGGGGATAAAGTTTCAATGGCCTTGGCCTGCTGAGTCTGCATCTACTTACATTCTTGCACAATTTCAACATCTGAAGCTTTAGAAAAACCACAGGTACCACAAGACTGACGCGTATTCATGAGCTGGCAGCAGTGTGAAGATGTATCTTATGACACGGCAATTCTTTGCTTCTCTGGGTTTGTACTGGGAGGTGTCACAGAGTCACAGAATGGTTGGGGGCGGAAGGGACCTCTGGAGGTCACCTGGTCTGACCTTCCCTGCTCAAGCAGGGCCACCTAGAGCCGGCTGCCCAGGTCCATGTCCCCCTTAAACAAGTTGAATTTTCTTTCGAACTACAACTTTCACCTCTAGAACTTGGATGAATCCTTTAAAAATAGTGATGAAACCTGTTTATCTTTCCAAAGGGAGGTTTGCCAAGAGCACTGTTGCAGTATCTTTCACGTGGGATATTTGCTTTGTTTTGATTTAAGTTATATCTATTATAATTTTAAAAGACTGCAAATTAGCTGTAGGAAACAAAGCGGACAGTCATGTTGTAATGAGGTATCTTCCATTATGGAGAAATTATATTCAGTTTGAAGTATCCTTCTCATCTATTGAGTATTGATTTGAGGGGAGAACGTTTAACAAAATTGCCAACTGGTTCCAATCTGTTTGACCAGCGTAAATCCAGAGCGACTCCTTAGAAATCGATGAAATCACATTGATTCAGAAATGCTGCAATTGAATGAGCTAATGGATGAGGACTCAGTGGAGAAAGCTAAATGAGAGTGATCTGATCTAACTGGGAAGGTAGCTAAAGAGGTGAGCCCAGCAACTTCACGTTTCGTGGGTGGACCGAGAGGGTGCTTGGGCACATATTTGTTTGGGTGTGTTTGCTTTTTGCTTATTGAAGCTGGTATGTGGGTGGCTGTGTGTGCGAGAGGCATGTGCAAGTATGTGTGTACCGTGGGTGTGGGTGGGAACCCAGGAGGGAGATTGCTATATTAAAAAGAAACACTGAGCTGAGTTGATCTGGAAAAACTTTCTGTCGTGGTAAACAAAAGGGTTCTTCTAGACTGCAAAATAAAAGGGCCACAGGTTGAGCTCAAGTGCTGGAGGCTGGATCGTCCTCGCTTCTTAACTGCTTGCTCACTCCTGGTCTGTGCTTTGGACGCCTCCAGCTATGCCTTTGCAAGACCAAGGCATGATTTGGGGAATAATTCACTGCAGTGGCTATTTCCCGCCACAGTCTCTCTCCCTGCACTGTCTTCCAGTGCTACCCGAGCAGACTTAGAACCTCCAACACCCCTTCATGTCCTTGCATCCCACCCCAGGGCATGCACCTCAACCCCTCACCTTCAAGTCAGGCAAACTTCACTCTGCTGGGTTGCAGCACGGCTCACTGCTTTACTTTATGTGAATTAAACTGAAGAAACAAACAAAAATAATAACAACCATATTTTTGGGCCACAGGAAACTCAAGACCAGTTGCTCTGTAGTGTGGATGCAGACCGAGGGAGCCAGCCCTGAGGGAAACAAAATTGATTGTCTATAAAGCATTGCTTATATATCCTGTACTTTGGGATCGGTCTTGCACTGTGCCCGGGAACCATCTGGCCTCGGCCAAATCCCTGCCAGGGGCACTTGTACCCATCAATGGTACAGACAAGTTTCAGTGCTTGGAAACTTTCTCTGGTGCAGTTTAATTCATTGGTGTGGGTGTAGCTTTAGAAGTCCCACTCAGAGGTGACAAAGAGACCGTACCCGAACAGCTGACAAGCCCTTGACTTTGAGGGGTATCTCTCATCACGTAAAACTGGCTAACCTGGCAGTGAATCATTCCCTTCGGATCCCTGAGATCTGTAGTTCTATACTGTAAGGGTGGCTTAAGTACTCCCAGATTCTCCCAGATTTGTGAAATTTCTCTTTCAGGGATATTGCTTGTGACAGCTGAAGCAAAAAGTATTTGGTGTTTGAAACCTCTGAAAGAAGTCTATCTTCTTGTTCTCCTACTGCATGTCCCTGGAGAAGAGCATTGTGCATCCTGAGGATTCACAAGGTGAGGGTGGTCAAGGAACAGATATTTAAGGAATGGGGGAGACAAGGAAAGGTCCTGCAAATAAGGCCGAAGAAGATGAAGGGCAGTTTTTGAGATCTGGTGGAAATAAGAGTGTCGGAGCACTGTATGACCTATTGCCATACAGAAGAAATGGACTTGTTCAGTGTCGGGGGAGAGAGCTGGGGGATATTAATAGTCTTCAAGAAGGTAGTAGGCAGCTGTAAGTGAAGGGAGTAAACTCTTTTCCTTATCTAAATGGAAAAGGGTAGAAATTGTGGGTTTATGCTCCAGCAGGGGAGTTTTAGTTAAATGTTAGGAAAATCTTCCTGATGGTGAGGGTAGTTCCAAACGTGAACGGATTTTGGGGAAGGGCTTCCATCCCTGGAGGAAGAAGGTTACAAACACATTATCAGATACATTAAACGTTGTCAGGACAGTTTAGATAGAACTAACAAAGCCTTGAAGCAGAAGGTGGACAAGTGGCTTCTTGATGTCCTTTCCCATCATGTTTCAGTCTCCAGTGCTCAGGGCAATGAGTACATCTTTGAGTATCACCGAGTCCTGCACCTGTCCTTCCCTCTAACATCAAAAGACAGCTAAAAGCAACCTGAGGGAAGGCAAGCCATCAGGAAAGGGTGATCAAAGCAAATCAAAGTGCCATCAAAGCGGCAAAGCCAGCACCACCTCCCTCCTGCTCTCTGGAAGGTCCTTCTGCCAGGAGTTGCTTGTTGGCTTGAGGCGCCATGTCGCTTTGAGGAAAGAGCTGTTCAAGTCAGACACCGTGATCCACATCTCAGCCCTTTGCCCAGAGCACAGGAGCTCAGCGGAGAGAAAGTCTGGTGTAATCAGCTGATCCTTGGCCCCCGGGGTTGAATTCCCCTCTGTGCTTTGTGCTATGAATTTGGGACAGAGCTTTGATAGAGCCTCCTGTAATCAAAAATTGTTCTGTATGTTTTGTAGTGGGGACAAAGCTTCCTGCTGTGTGCAGCTGGGCAAAGCCATCGCTCTGCTGATACCAGCACTGGCCTATTCAGTCATTTCTTCATGGAGGAAGGGGGGAGAGGATCAGAGAGAAATCCTGTTTCTAAGAGGCGTGCAAAAGAAGGTGAACTTTAAAAAAGGTCAGGAGACCTGGGATTAATTCCTTGCCCTGCTATAGACTTCTTGAGTTTCCCCCACAAGTTGTTTAGCCTTTCCTTGCTTTGGCTTCCCACCCGTAGGAATGGTTTTGTAGACTCCTAGAGCGCAGTAAGGATGTTGTTGTTAAAGGAGCTCAGACACGAGGAGATGAGGGCATAAGGATACCATGCTCTAAGACAGTGACATTGTGAGCGGTCTCATGCTGTTCCAGAAGAACATGCATGAAGTCTCATGCACCATCCAGAAGAAAGTTTGTGTCTAGCACTGAATATTGTTTGAGACTTGGAGAAGAGAGTTGAATAAATGTCTTTCTATGTATCATGCCTTTTCTTAATCTTACCCAACTGCACAAAAGTTCTGGGTTTCTCACGGCTTCTGGTCACATTCTCTTTAGTCACGTTCTTTGCTTCATCATTAGCAGTGGGCAGAGAAGACCTGATGAATAAGGATGATTACAGACAGATTCAGAACTTCAGTTTAGTTTAAGTAGACTGTCAGTGAGGCACTGAGCTGTTCTTAAGCTAGGACCTGCCTGAGTCTGGCCTCTTTCTTCATCAGAAATCATGTCAGATAGAGTTGGAAGACTTTGGACACTTGCCTGAGATCTCTGGCCATGCCCTAGGAATGACTGGGATGCACAGAGCCACAGGATAGCTGGGCTGGGAAGGATCTCTGGAGGTCTCTAGTCGTGTTGTGTCCGTGTCCCCCCCCCCCGAAACCAGTGTCAACAAGAGCAGGCTGTGCACTGTCAGGTTTTGAATATCTCCAAGGATGGAAACTCCACAACCTCTCTGGGCAGCCTGCTCCAGGGTTTGACCACTCTCACAGGGAAAAGGTTTTTTCTTATGTTTAAATGGAATTTCCCATGTTTTGGTTTGTGCCTATTGCCTCTTGTCCTGTCAAAGGGCAGCACCGAGAAGAGTCTGGCTCCATCTTCTTTCCTCCCCCCACATCAGGTGTTTGTACACAGTAACAAGATCCCCCAGAGCTTTCTCTTAGTGAGGCTAAACAACCCCAGCATTCTCAGCAGAGGATTAATCTTACCAAACATGTAAAAATTAAACTTCAAGTCTAAACCAGTCACCAGTCTCCTTTTACAAAAGAGATACAGACACCAGTGGCACATACCTCAGCTCCCTTGTCCTGCAAATCTCAGGTGTGATTCAATTGCCTACACATAGCTGCCAAATACCATTTGAGATGGCGTCTAAGACATTTGCATGGGACTGGCAGGTGTGTCCCAAGACTTACAAGAGACCAACTTCCTTCTGAAAAGGCAGCTGGAGGCTGGGAGGAATATCTTGGAGGTCCAAAATGGGTTTACATCTGTGTGAAAGCAACCGACTCCACTTTAAAGGTGGGAGCCACCTGGCAGATTGAGACAGCTTCATTTGGGTGCATGGTGCACATGAAGGTGTCTGCGTGTGAGCTAGAGGCAGGATTTAGCGGCTCAGTATTTGCAGCTGGAGCTGTTTGAGAGTGATGCCCTTGGGCTGCCTACTCATCTTTGTCCAGAAGGGAAGGGAATCCTAG
>NW_008825616.1:2413307-2416043 GCF_000699105.1 Pygoscelis adeliae
AGGGTTAAAGCTGACCTCCGAATCCAATCCTAGATGTCAAGAGGGTTGTGCAAGTATATGAAGACAGCAGCAATAGAGAGAGGGAAAATGAAAATGCTGGTTATGAAAACTGATCTTCTGCATGGGAAAAATATTGTCCAGTTTTATTACTTGGGACCAGGGAGCTTATGTTAAAGTTGTGTTCCAGAAAGGGCTTTATCTCCAGAGGTTAACAGGAATAGCTATCTATAGTTATCGCAACAATAAAACCAGTCCCTTTGCCCCCTCAGAAATGGATGAGAAAGAGGAGCAAGGAAACTTGAGTGGGACACCTTCTATGTGCCTCCTGATGTTGGATTTAGGAAAACACAGCCTGCCCTAGGATCAAGGTTCAGAAGGTTTATGTTGAGGGAGGGGATAGCAATGTGTGCTCAGCTGGATTTTATGTGTAAGGCCGGCTTAGTCGTGGGTGGACAAGGGCTCTCCAAGCTGGTGTGAGGCTCCCTATGTCACTGGGGAGAGCAGGAGCTGCCAGATAAAATCCTTGCCTCATCCATCGCAACATCTGTTTCTTATCCCCAAGCCTGGCTGTTAGAGATATGCTGAACTCCAACCCCTCCCCAGCCCCAGCAGCCCCTTGGGGAGCTTTGCAGGCAGCTAAAAACTGGAACAGCCTATAAACTAGCTTGAATTGTGCCAGGGGCTCCACCAGCCCCATGCAACTTTTGGTAATGGGGGTGTAAATTTACACTTTCACACTGCAGAGCTGAGCTCAAGAATAATGGGTCCTGAGGCGACAGAAATTTGTATGCCATTATCAAACAGAAGGCGATGGATTGCCCTTGTATTTTCACTATCGATTATGTCTGTACAAAGTGAATATAAAAGGTGCCAGGGTGCTGGTACTTTCCCTTCTCCTCGCTCTGTAGTGGCCGGGGAGAACTGGGCTAGTTTTTATTTGACCAAGGTAAATGTGTTGCTTGTTTTTCTTCTGCGTTCCTAACAAGCGAGGAGCAAATACCCATGTCAGACATGACCGAACAGGGAAAACCTGCTCGTTCCCTGCCTGTGAAGCGCAGTGACTTGTAATTCAAAGTCCTTATGAAAGGTAACTAGAACTGTGAAATTGGGTGTTAAGAGAAAGCAAATTTAACCTTGTTTGTGGGTGGTGGAACAGATCCCTCTGCATTAGCGAGCACGATGCAAAGTGCCGTAAATATTTTTAATGAATAAACTAGATAAGATTTCTCTTGCGGGAGATGTAGAGAGGATGGAGTAAAAGCAGGTGCCTTCCCTTGAAGGAGTGTTGAATGAAGCCACACGTGTCCCCAGACATTGCTGGTTTCTTCCTCCTGTAGCATCATCATCAGCTGGGGATCCTGAACGGAGCAGAATTGTGATGGGAGGGTATTGACCCCAGTGCTAACAGCACTCATCACCATGTTTCACTTTCATCAGGACCTTTCTACAGTCATGATCAACACCATGAGTTTCAAACAGGGGAAACCGAGGCTCAGGTGAGAATCCACAGTCACAGGTTTGTGCAGTAGTGGAGGTGGAAAGAAAGAGAATCAACAGCTTTGTTGGGCTGGTCCTTGAGCTACCTAGTAGTAGACTAAATCTCCCCAGTCTGTCTTTACTCCCCTTTACCCAGGGAGATGGCATTGGCAACACCCTGAACAACTTGGGCAGCAGAAAAGGGGTGGTTCAAGTCACATTTGAGTTCAGGATACTACCCTTGTGCCTCCAATTCCTCTACCCTACCACTGTGCCCCAAAGTAGGAGCTCCGATTCCTTCTCAGGACTCTTTCCTTCCATTCCCCTTCCAGCATCTCTGAGATCGTGACATCTTACTGGGACCGGAGGGTGGCGGAGCAGGACACTGAGTTTTCATTGCCCATGTGTAATGGAGTTGGGCTGTCGATGACGGATGATTTCCCTCTTTGGAGGCCTGGGATGAGGCTTAGCTGTAGAAAAGCAAGCTCTCTCCCTGTGTTTCGCCCTTCAAGGGACAAGACATCCTTGACATGCCACATAGCCTGATTTTTTCCTTATGTTGCCAGTGGCTTTCAGCTCTGGCAGACCTGTCAGCGTTTCTTTTTATTGTGCCTGTCAGTGCCAAGCGACGTTTTTGTTTTTAATCCAGGGAAATGTTTAAGCCTGGGTGATCTCTGGAGGGGAGATGCTCTAATTAACTCCTGTGCATGTTGGGGAGGAAGACAGTGTTGCTTTACCTCCCAAAAGAGCAAATCTGAGCTGCCCATCAGGCAGGCACGGCTCTCCTTGTGCCTGCCAGAGGATGGTTTCTGTTTGGGGACGCCGAGGAGCACCCCAGCAAAGTGTTGCTGTCCGGACAGCTGGTGACTGATCTGGCGTGGGCTGATACCCAAAACAGGGAGACAAATATCCACCTTTCTGGGCAAGGTGTGTGGTTGTGTTGGGTTAGAGGGAGTCAATGGTCAGGAGTGCCTGGACACAGCCTTGTCTGCCTAAAGCTTTGGGTTTTTGGTAAGGGCGATGGGTCACTCCTGAGTTAGGCTTAACTCTCATTGCTAAAAAATGCATTCTTACACTGTTTTGCGGGGAGAAAGAGCCAAGATAGATAACTTCTGGCTTTGTGTTTCTCGATGACACAAGTACTGTCCCCTCTGGAGATAAATGTCACAGTGTCTCTTCTTGATTAGTGTTTCATTGCTAGCCTAGGCAGGCTTCTTGGTGTTAAACTTGCACTGAAGTTTCTCATTAAAGAATTGCCTT
>NW_008825616.1:2416091-2434275 GCF_000699105.1 Pygoscelis adeliae
AAGTCCCTGCGGAACAGAAGTGCAGGGTTTACCGATACGTTGCATGTTGAAGACCACATAAACCGTATAGCATCACACCTGTCTGCAGGAATATGTCAGGAAAATTATATTTTGAATGCTTTTTGACTGGGGCATTTGGAGCATGACTAGAAACAATGCAAAATGGAGGAATATTTTTGGGGAAAAAAAAAGGTCAAGCAGCTCAAGCTTAGATGCCTTGCTCACGGGCAGGTAAGTGAGGGCGGATAAGGTGACTCCTTGTGGTCAAGGTGAAGACCTGTATAAGAAGAGGACCTTATGACTGGTGGCAGAAGATCCCTGCCCAGTGCCATTTAATATCTGTACAAATCCCTTTGGAAGGACTTGGCTGTACTCAGCAGTCCTGGACTGGCACTGAACATCAGCGTAAGCAGGCACCTACACCCACACACGGAGCAGGGAAGGAGCTCCGTATGCTTCCGCAGCGACGATGCAGCTGAGTTAATTCCCCCGGCTGCACTGCCCCCACCCTTTGGTCATTTTGCCCTTCTGGGTCTCTGTTCCCTACAGTAAAATGGAAACAATAACTTTTTAGTGTCTGATTTGTTTTCCCAGGAAAGTCTTCCCTGTCTGTGGAGTGGTGAGGCAGGACTAATTTTGGCTGTTCTGGCAGGGGTACGTGCATGGGCACTGGTCTCTTAAGTAAATCCACGGTGACAGAGCTGTGCACGAAGTCCCGTAGGTGCCTCGGTGGGAACCTGCTCTTATAACATTGGTTATATAGAATTTAGTGGGATCTGAATGCTGTTTTCTTGTGTGCCATTAGGTGGTGATGGAGGAAGCAGGACAGACACAATCCACAGAGCTTCAAGCCAGAAAAATCAGAAAATTCCTCAAACTTCTCACGAAGGAAACACTCCTTTGTCGGCTGCTCAAATAAATGAAAAACAGATAGGGGAGGGTGCTGCCACGTGTGTGTGAAAGAGGGAGAGCTGGGGAAGGGGGAGCAGACCGCTAAACCGAATCACTGCTCCCCTACTCTTGAAGGGGGCAGCGAGCATCCGATGGGAAGGACACAAAACTCAGGCTTTCGATAGGGGAATTACAGGGGCAGGAGAGGGAGAAGAGCAAAGAGATGCAGCTCTGCAGATGCTGCTGTCTCAGGTGGGGAATGAGGGTGGGAAGGGGGGGGAGGCGCTGCCGGAGCAAGGTGAAAGGAGGCGTGTGAACCAAGCGGGGCCACGGTGGCCTGATCTTGGGAACAAAACCTTCCTCGATTGAGGTCTCTCAAGGGTTGATGTGTGAAAACTCAGAGTTTGAGAGGAACGGGAAGGGGAAAAAAAAGCTAACTCAGAATAAGCAAACAACCACACGCAAGAATCTCAGCGCTGCTTTGCTCTCCATGGCTTTAATTAACTGTGACGGGCTGGTTTGGAAAATGATAAGTCTTGTCTTCACCGGCCTCGTGGCATCACATCACCAGCCAAGGAGACCTGTTGGGTACCATGAACACCCCGCAGGAACTTTGTCTTGCAGTGTATAACATTTATTATAGAATCATGGAATAATTTGGGTTGGAAGGGACCTCTAAAGGTCATCTAGTCCAACCCCCCTGCCATGGGCAGGGACATCTTCCACTAGATCAGGTTGCTCAGAGCCCCATCCAACCTGACCTGGAATGTTTCCAGGGATGAGGCATCCACCACCTCTCTGGGCAACCTGGGCCAGTGTTTCACCACCCTCAGCGTAAACAATTTCTTCTTTATATCTAGGCTGAATCTCCCCTCTTTTGGTTTAAAACCGTTACCCATTGTCCTAGCGCAACAGGCCCTACGAAAAAGTCTGTCCCCATCTTTCTTATAAGCCCCCTTTAAGTAATGAAAGGCTAATGTCCTCCTCAGTGCCAGTAGTGAGGGACTAGAGCCTGAACACCCTCCTTTTGCCACTAATCCTATTCTAATGCAGCAGTTAATATTTTTGTTGCTTTTCACCTCTTTTATTTTTTTCCATATCTGCCCTGTATATCCAACAGGGTTAGATTTCACTGTCTTGCTAAATGAAATACATGGAGGGGTGCTGAAGAGACTTACAAGGATTAGGAGCTCCAAATCTGTGGCATTTGGCATCTGTTCCTGCAAAACCCCAGCCTCAAATAGCGCTTTCCACGCCAAGCTGGTGATGGGTGGGATCAGCGGTGGGATCAAGCCAGTGTCACGCCAGTGCAGGAACTCTTGGCCTCCAAGAAAAGCCAGCACCGGGACTGGAGGGTAAGAAACCACTGCATCCAGTTTTGCTGTAGCATGTCCTGTGTCTTTGCCCGAACCTTTAACAATGAGAAATTGAATTAAAGCCTGAAAAGTTCAGATGCTTTAATATGAAAAGCTACTGGTCTTTCGGAGGACAATGCTGGCTCTTCTCAGCATCTAGAAGGAAATATCCAGAAGGAAATATTCAGTGGTGTATCTGTTGTGTCTGGGCTGCCAGCGTGCTGCATTTTTCACTTTCTTCCCCTGCTCAGAGCTTTTATTTCTTGGTGAGCAAGGAACAGCCCTTCTTGTCTGGAGGACCCTGTCTGGTTTCACCGCAGTGTTTGAAGCTGCTCCGTATAAAAGTGAAGTGCCTTTAGAGCTAGGTGATGATACTTGAATCCCGAGACCAAACTCAGCCGGTGAATGGGGCACAGGAGAATTGCAAGGAATAAAAGACGTTGCCTGAGGATGAGGTGTTGAAAACGGCAGTGACGGACTCTGGGTGCCCGGACTGGAGAATCTGCTGATTTTGGCTAGTTTGAACCCAGGAATTGCCCATATTTCATTTAACCTGGTACTCTCAAAGTATCGTATAATAGCAAGGCCTCTTGTACCAAATCTGGCTTTTGGTTTTCAGAGACACGGACATTTCTTCTTGGGCCAGGCTGCGTCTTTCTCCCTTAGAGCTATAAAAGCCATTCGGAGAGCAGCAGGAGCAACTGAGGTCACACCAGGTCGCACCAGGCACTCAGGAGACCTCAAGTCCATTGTTCCTTCATTTTTGACACAGTTTTCTTGAATTGCCCCAAAGAAAGGGCGGGTGGATGCCTTTAAGAGACCTGCCGCAGGCAGAGTCAGAAGCGCACTGGTATGTGCGTGAGTGTGCGTATTCGTGTGCACTGCAGCCTTTGAGAGGCTGGAAAAAGTATTTATCTCAGCAGGGATTTAACAGTGCCTGTATTAGCCGACCTTGAAGCTGAAACTAGGCCGTGGCCACCACCCCATTTTCCCGATTACTTCTAGAAGTCTTCATGGGTCAGTGGGCAGAAATGGTGCTGCCGGCACATGCCAGTGATAAATACTGTGCCCGTGCTGCTCTGGTGACAGGAGAAAGTCCAGGCTTTACTGGTTGCCACTGGGTTAATTAGGATTTGTTCACAGCTTGAATACTGGGGCCAGTTTATAGTGCTTCTCCCCAGAGAAAGGACATAAGGAGATGATGCCGTCAGGTGCGGCACCGCTGCACTAAGTATATTCACCACCGGGTTTCTTTTTTTTTTTTTTTCCCTGTTTTGTAGACAGTCTCTGCAGCATGAAACACAATTGACCTGGTTTCTCTTGAAAGGAATAAAATAGCAATGCAGGCTACCTGGAGTCGTTAAAAAGCCAATTTTGTGTTGTTGCAGCATGAGCGACGTTGCTCTAGACCAGTTTGCATCCTGCTGTAGACGTTCTTCATGACCAGGAACAAAGCTGCTTCACCTAAGGGTAGGTTGTTTAAAGAAAAGTAAATGCTCAGATGCTCTAGTGATGACACCCACATAAATATTTGGATAGACAGAAGCCTTCTGTGGCTGGAGGACTATGCAAAGAATGCTGAATACTCAGCGAAGGATATAAATGGGTGGTGGAGCAGTTCACCAGGTTATTCCTGACGTAAACGCAGAAATGTGTTTATAACCCAGCAACCACGAAAATATTCTCAGTATTTCAGAAAAGTTTGATCCCAATGCTTTGGTGCCTCTTCCATGAGCCGAAGGCAGGTCTGGTACAGTGGAGGTACCGGTGCAACATCTGGACTGTATGAAGTAGGTCGCTGCTTTTCACCTTCTTACTTCTGCTTAAATTGTATTTAGCTAACCCCTAACCTGTGCAAATTTGTTTAGTAGCCGCCTGTCTGCATCTGCAGCTGTCAGAAAGGAAGAACCTGCCATTTGACTAAGGCCAGCTCCATTCCCCTTACGTGTCTCTGATTTCCAAAGCAAATTTGTCCAGCTTTAGTTTCCACTCTTTAATTTTTGCCCTGCTAATGAGCCCGCCAGCACCCAGGGTTACTTCCCCATGAGGCATTTACACACCTCAGCCAAGTCTCCTTTAACTTTTCCTTCTGTTAACTGAACGGATTCAGTTCTTAAGTCTCGTAAGGAAATTTCTCACGTCTATGAATCATCCTTGTGGTTATCTTCTGTATAGTCTCCATTTTTTTTTCCCCAGCAGTCTTTTAAAAATAGCTGCATCACTGTCCTCTGGCTGCAAAGTGTGACCTTGGGGCCGTGTAAATGACTTCTTAGAGGGATCCATGTTTCCATTTGCATCTGCTTGTCGTATTTTTTCCTCTTTCAAGCAAAATAGAAAATGGCCAAGACTGCCAATGTGTCCCTGTGATTACTGACTTTGTCCTGACTGTGGTGGGACCTCTTAAACATCCAGACTGCAACACACTGATTAGAAAAGCCAAGATGCTCTGGAGGTGCTGGGGAGCTGAAACAAACTCATTTTCCCTCTGCGTCAGCTGGGATACAGCTCCCGGGATGCACGTTCATCTCTGCAGATCTAATCCATTGCTCTTAATGACCTGGGAGAGCTGGTCTTGACTTTCCTGGGGGCTGCACTGAGTTTCATCCGTGAACGTGACTAATAACAAACGGCAGCATTTTCACTTAGGAGGAAACTCAGAAGCTCCCCTTGGTCTTTCTGTTGCTCTCTTGAGCAAAACCAGCCCAAAAGAAGAAATCTAGTGATTTCACAGATCTGAAGTACACTGAAAATGTCCAGTTATTTATACTCTAAATGAAGAACAACCATCGTTTTTCTTTGCTCTGTTACCATGGTCTGCAAAAACCCATCTGATAGGTACTGTGAGATCAAAGCCATTTATTAATGGTGTATGTGAAGGAAGGGAATTCTATCAAACTCCAGCCTGAATAGGAGCTGCACGTGCCTCGCTGGTTATGTGGCCTCGCTCCCTTCACACCCTCAGCAAAACCAAAGTTGTCACTTCTACGCAGCCTGCGAGGGCGAAAAAAAGGAGAATGAGCTCTCTAAAACCTCATGTTGATTGAACATAGCTTATAGCTTATGTCCAGAGCATCATGGCTTGGAGGTATTTATTGCTGGTTGGGAAAAAGCAATTGTCCTCAGCATTTTTGGGCCTGGAAATGATTTAGACTGTCAGATTTTGCTGGAGACTGGGTGGACTGCTCTTGTGCCAAGGAGGATTTGCCTAGCCTTGTGGCCCTGGAGTGAAGCCTGGATTTAGGCTTTCATGATTGGGAATGCCAAAGGGAGGCAAATGGCTGATGAATGGCTCTTTGCAGGGTTCTGCTAATGATACTAAATGGCCGTGGCCAAGAGATAAATCTTCATTTCTTTCCTTTCTGGAAAACGTTGTGACCTACATCACAACCAGAGGCAGCACAAAGGCTTGGTGCCAGGTTTCTTCACTAGGATAAAGGGATGCAGTGGCACAGACCCAGTGCCAGAATTTTATCTGTTGTCTCCTTGGCAATATTTGATATCTCTTCCCTCTGGTTTTGGATGGTATCCTTTATACCGACACTGTGCAGAGAGATATGACAAGGGACAGGATTGTGGCGGTGTTGGATGATGGTGAGATGTTCTCCTACTGCAGCCATGGCTTTGGCCTCTGACCACCTGCATCTTTGGGGCATGTTTCCTTCTGAGCTGTGGTCTGTGCAGAAGTAAATCCCTAAGAGCCACAGCTCATTTAGCTTGGGATATCACTAATTATCCTCATATTAGACTGCATTTCCCAGGGATTAGAGGTGGCCTGAGAGGACCGGTGGTGCCTCTTCTGAATTGTCCACTAATCCCTAGGAAATGTTGTTGCTTGGATCCCAGCCACATGGCTGTGTGGTGGTATGGAGAGAGATGCTCAATGTTTCTCCAGCTCTTTGTCTGCAGGACAAGGGCCAGCATGGCTCAGTGCAGGTATCTTGGCCAAAGCGTCAAGGATTCTGTGGAGTTTTGCCACGTACAAGCCAAAGCCAGGTGCTCCTTCCACCATGGGACAAGGAAGGAGAGGAGCAGGCTGTGGCATGAAGCTGCCTGCTCCTTCTGCTCCCAGAGCTAGACCTCCTTCCAGCACTAGGAGAGAAATGTCCCTATCGATATGCTTAGGAGGAGGACTGAGCGCTGTTGAGGTTTCCTCAGCAGGCAGGACCGAAAAAAGCAGGAAGGCGATGGTGAGGAGGATTTGCCCTGACCCCAGGACTCAGGACGTGTTGATTCACGCCCCTGTGGTACCATGGTTTTCAGAAGCAGTGCGTATCTCTTCCAGCTAAAGTGTACATCAAGGAGGGGTGAATAAATGCCACAGGCAGCTGAAAGCCCCGATGTTCAACTCAGCCTTTGCACTTGGAGGCTGTGGGACCAGACAAGGGGCATCATTCCAGGGGGCTGCTGGAGGGGTGTCGTTTCTGAATGCAGGGCACGGCCAGCCTCAGTCCCCCTCAAGAAAAGGGGCAGGTGGGTTTCTCTGAGGTTTCTATCAGTCTTAGGAGCAACGAGAGAAGCAGGAGCTTTGTCAGCACAGTCAGCATTTGCAAGCTGCTTCCTGTCTTGGGCAGCATCAGTTCTGGTCAGCTGCCTTTTTCTTTTTAAGTAGGCTATTTCTTCCCCGCCCCCCTCCAAATCTTCAAAGTTACAGTCTCTTTTCTTGATCGCAAGAGGATGTCTGTTTTCTATTTTAAAGTTGTGGTCAGAAAACACAGCCGGAGGAAATGGTTTGAAGACTGCTCTGAAATAGTGCGGTGATGTCATCTGATGGCTGTGCTTGGGTCTTGGTTATGTCTTTACCTCTGCAGCTCACCCTCCTCAGGGCATTGCAGCATCTGTGAGTGGGGAGCTGCCTGTTGCGCTGCGCTAGCGGCTGACCCACCAGGAACATCAACAAGGCGTTTGGGGGCATATTGCTTACCTCAGAGCGAGAAACAAAAACATGTGTCATCAAATAGTCTCTGAAAACACCTCTACCATGGTGACAATGTGGATGATCACTGGAAAGTGCCCGTGCCTTGACTTTATTTGTTTACTAGTATAGAAACATCCTATTTCATTGGAGAGGTCACGTAACCTCTGTTTTTTATCTGTCAGGTGAATACCATACTGCTTTTAGAGAGGGGTTGTGAAAATAAAGGTTTGAACTTGGTGAAGGAGGTTATGAGGACTCTAAGGACCTTAAGTGCATCTCACTGTCATTTGTCAGCTTCGGTCGAGTTTTTGAGATCATTATATTTCCCAACACCTCCTCCGTGGTGGTCTCTGTTACTCCTGCTACATTGCAGCCTGGGACCCAAGGGCACCAAGAGCTTTCTTGAATATTGTGAAATGACTAAGAGGCACACAGGAAATACAACAGCGTAAGACTGTGACCGTAACACAACGGTGAGAATTTCCTCTCAAAGACTGGTCTTCAGTAGGAAAAGATGTTTTCAGATAGGAGAAAAATACTTTGTACTGACGAGAGCAAGTTTGGGAAGGAAAATCCAATCCATATAGGAAACCCAGCTTATGCAGGTGCATGTTGCACGCTGTTCTCATAAGAGTCGGATTTGATTTTGCAGCAAACAGACACACTGACTCAGACCACCAAACTGACCCTTCTGTAAAAGGAGGTTGTGGATGGACATTTCCCCCAGGCCTCCCCAGGGCAAGGAAATAGTCACCCGCCTACCTGCTTCATTCCATCCTGACAGAGAGTGGAGGCTGCTCCAGCTTAGCAGTGCGTTCTCCTTGAAGTCCCTACTAAATCAGTTCAGCTGAGCTAATCCTTGTGATTTTGCCTGCAGTGATTTGGGAGGGCTCACGCAAGCAGCTTGGCCAACCACCAGTGAACTCACCCAAAGTGGGGGAGGAAACACGGTGGGGTGGTTTGTGTTGTCTCTCACCAGCACAGCTGGGTCTGGAAGACTTTTTGCCATATACTTGGCTTTTTGTCGTTCGCTTATAGCCTGAGGTCTTACGTTTCATCACCGGAGGTCAACGCACACAGCAGAAATTGTGTAATTACATCACCGTAACTGCACCCACACTAGGGGCTATACTGGTGCAACAGTGCTGGTGTATTGAAAGAATACTGCACGACCAAAATGGGTATAACCAGCGGCTCAGATGGCTTGTTGTAGATGTTTATGCCACACTGGCCCTTCTCAACCCACCAAACTAACTATGCTGGTCAAAGTGGCACCATACTGGCCCTTTTCACAACATGGGACTCTGGAGAGCAAAATTCCACAGAAGACATGTCCACTTTCATCACCGGTTACACTGGTACAAACACTGCATTTCCCAGGCCTTATAATACATTCCAATCTTTTTTTTTTTTTCTTTTCTTAGTTCCATTTGAAAGAGAAGAGACTTCCATTATTTTTCTTTAACAGGTTCCACAAACTGAATTGTCCTAACCACTCCCCTTGGTGCCCTTTGAACATCTTCCATTACTCTGCCCACCCCACCCCCCATTTATTACAGAGTGATACAGAGAAAGGGATGAGGGATGAAGGCAAAAAGCCACGGGAAGTCCTGATTTTTGCATCGTCCTAATCTTGAATAATTCCTGGCAATATTTCCTTTATATAGCACCTTTTATCCCAACGTGTATTACAAATTCCATAAATAAATGCAATACTGTGGTAACGAGGTCTTAGATCTGTCAAGGATGCAGCCTGAGGCTGTGTAACTGCAGGTATTTCTCATCAAAATCACTTTGGTCTTTCTCTAACCTTCATCCTATAACAACGTGCTTACAAGGCTGTCTTGAGCAAAGGTGGACCTCTGGCTAGCATCAACAGAAAGGATGCTCGCTGGGGTATGAGGCTAGAGGAAAAAAGGCGTAGTTGAACTGAGGGACTGGGGAAAGATGTTGCAGTGAGAAAGAAATGCCCCAGTCAGCCCTTGTGATTAAGCCCGTGCCTCTTACAGTTGGCGGAAGCAAAAGGGACCTATAAATCAGAGCTGGCCTGCACCAACAGGGAGGTGATGAGAAGATGGGGGTCTGAGAAGATGAGGGTTGTGAGTGGACAGCCATGAGGGTGATTATGTGAGGGGTGGGCAGAAGCATTAACTTCTATTTGGATGTAAATCTCTCCGTCGCAGAGCCAGAGAACAGGACCTAGCAAACAACTACAGGCATACTATCATCTGGGATGTGGGCATTTCCCTCACTCGCTGGGTCATTGTAGGGATCGGTGCACAACAGCCTACGGACTATCACATACCCCAGTGATGAGACCACCTGTGAATTGTCATAAAGGGCAACGTGACAAAGGAATGAGAGAGGCTGAGCTCTTGCTTTGAGAGTTTCTTATTTGAAATAACAGTGGATTAGAAATCAAAATGTTATTGCTGCCATAAAGTCAACCGAGATGATATGGCTCCCTTGCAGTCTACTCCCTCCATTTAGAGGTGCTTTGATTAACATTCATAGAGGCTGTAGTGATAATAGCAGCAGCTTCTCAGTTATTAGGAGCTCTCGGAAGGATCGCTGTGTGCCAAGCAACCGTGCTTTTTATTAGCATTGATGGTATGTGTCAGTGGTTGGCCTCTGTTTATGCTGGCATTAACAAGCGTTGGGAGGAAAATTGTGTTGTCAAGCAGAAATAACAGTACTTGAATTCCTTCTCTGCATCCATGAAGTGATAGCATTTCTGGTCTTTAGCATCTATTTTATGTTTATGTGTGACAGCAAAAATCTTGCCTTACAATATCGCAGTTTCACTAGGATGAGTTTAATTTTGTCTTCTGCAAAAATGTTCTTGTTTCTGGGGTTAAAAGCTTCTTGTTTGCAGCTTTCATCTCCCCTCTGAATGCATTCTCTTTCCCAACAAGTAAAATCTGGCCTCCAAGCCACGTCTGGACTGCAGACCTCCAACGCGAGCTTCTGCTACCCTGCTCTTTCAGGGAAGTCCCATCATGCTAAGAGAAACTCAGCTGATGTGCAGCTGCATTTTCAAAGCATGGATATCTGCCCATGTTTCATGTCTGTCCCATGAATGGAAAGAAGGCTATGTTCAAGATTTCAGTAGTTCAGCACATTTCAGGAGATCTGGATTTACTCCCATGTTCTGCTACTGACTCCCCAGGTGACCTTGGGGGAGTCCTACACCGGGGGAACATTGTCACCGAGGATGAGGAAAAGGCTGAGGTACTTAATGCCTTCTTTGCCTCAGTCCTTAACAGGCAGACTAGTTATCCTCAGGGTACTCAGCCCCCTGAGCTGGAAGACAGCTATGAAGGATAACTAAAGAAAGTGTAATTTAATGTAGAGAAATGAAGACTGAATGAAAACACTATATACCTTCAAATATTGAAAAATAGAAAGGTCTCATGCCAGTGCTGCTGCTGAATGTGGAACTTTATGCTAAAAATCACTGCAAAATAGGGTCAGAAACAGCCCTAAGACAGCATCTGCTCTGTCTCCAATACCAAAGTGCTTTCCCATTCCTGAAAGACATTTTTGTAACCTACTCTTAATGATTCAGTGATGTATTTCCACAATCTGCCATGAAACCTAGAAATCTTAAAAAAAAATCTGCCTTCTCCATAACCTCTCCTAAAGTCTTACATGAAAGTTTTCCTAATCTCTCACCTAAATCACCTGTTCTATGATTTGGAACAATTACTGTTTGCTCTGTGTACCACAGACAGAGAACAGGTTAACCCGTTTCTTTTTGCAGTGGCTTTTAAGTATTTGAAAATTGTTATCATATCCCTCTACTACTCTCGTCCTCCTATGTTATCTTCTCAAGATCAAAGATTTCAAGTTTTTCCCTTGTCATAGATTTCTCTGGATTTCTGAGAAAGCTTTCTGCTCTTAGATTCTCTGAAATTATTCTACCTCTTCTTGAAGCAAAACACCCCAAAAATGAATTAAGAACTTCAATTTAGTCATTACCATTGCTGAAGAGTAGAAGAAAAAATACACATCTTACAAACTATACTCTTTATATCCTACATAATACTTGCCCTTCTCATGAATGAGTAAACCAGGAAGTAGCCATATGTCTAACTCAGATAAATTATGATTATCTGCAAAGAATAACTGAAACATATGGCAAAACAGAAAGTCTTCCTTTTGCAAACAAAGCATGATTTCAATGTGCAAATAAATTTCATATTCAGATACTTGAACTGAAACACATCAAACAGTATTCAACAGGCTTAACTCTTGCTCAGCTTGTGATCTGCTGTATTCTACGGATCCTTTTATTTTTGCAGAATTATTATTTAGTTGTTCCCCATCCTATTGCTGTGTAGTTATTTTTTCCTACCTAAATTCATAGGTTTCCATCCTTTCTTGTTGTGTTGTCTCCTACTTTTTCATAACATGATTTCAATTTTTAAAGGCTATTTTGGATTGTCTGCCATTGCAGCTCCACCACATCAATTTCATTTGTTTACTTATTAAGTCATTGTTTAAGGTTGTTAATAAAAATCCTGACTCAGACTGGATACAGGACAGACACTTATTGAACTCCACTTGATAGGGACTTTTGATGCTGAACCATTGATAACTACCTCTGGTTTGATTTTCCAACTAGTTTTGTTTTCATCCTAACATAAATTCATCTTGACCATGTTTCCCTGCTAGCTTATAAGAATGGCATGTGATAGAGCATTGAAACCTTATTAAAATGAAGATATCTAATATTTACTGTTTCTCTATCTTTGAGGTCTGCTATGCTTTCAGAGAAAGAGATCAAACTGCTTTGATGTGAGGAAAACTGAAAGCGTGGTTAAATATTGGAAGAGGATGCCCAGGGAAGTGGTTGAGTCCCCATCCCTGGACGTATTTAAAAGACGGGTAGATGTGGCGCTTAGGGACATGGTTTAGTGGGCATGGTGGTGTTGGGTTGACGGTTGGACTCGATGATCTTAGAGGTCTCTTCCAACCTTAATAATAGTGATTCTATGATGCACTCCATCTGTGCTTCACTTTCCTGTCTGTAAAAGAAGAACGTGCTCCTCTCAATCTTATATTTGGATTAGATTTTTGCAGCATGAATTGTCTGTTACTTTGTGCAGTTTATGCCTGGATCAGTGAGGCTTGGATCTATGTCGGGGTCTGCAGGCAAGTGTCAATGCATCAGTATTCTCTCTGCATGACCGTGGCAGTCTGTGCTGGCTTTCAGCAAAGAGTTTTGGCTTTGAGGCAGACTCCTGACAAAAGGACACACGCCGGCGCAGCAGCATCCCTGCAACTGGTAATACTGTGGTGATTTACAGGGAAATATCTTTCAGGTTGAAATCGCTGTGGCCACAGTCAACTTCTTGCCCTAATGAATAACCCCGAGAAGCATATAATTTTCAATTCCTTTAATTTGTCTTGGCTCCTTATTTAACCTGAAAAACCAAGATGTATCCAAAGCTCTCCTCAGTTACTCACCCCTTGCTGTTATTCTCTGGAGAGTGAACGCTAGTATATCCCTCATTTCAGTTCTGAATATATGTTTGAAATCCATCACGAGCAAGCTCTGCAACCCCTTTTTCTTTTTCCTTCAGCTGCCTGCCTGTGCGTATGCCCAGACAACATGTACCTCCTAATGCATTTGCTTGATGAGTTTAAAAGACCTCGGTGTAATTGATTTTTCACTGCTAGTGTTAGTCCAGGAAATCAGAGCTCCCGTCCATGCTGCCAAACGGGAGGATTTATCAGTGAGGTAGAAGCTGTGCTGCCTGGTGTCAGGTCATTCCTGGCTTTGGTTGTTCCTCTGCGACAATGTCGGCACACTCAATTTCTTTGCCAGACGTGGATGCTGAGCGTTGGGGTGTCTTCGTGGGTGACTCTGGAGTGACAGGGAGGTGCATTCAAATCCTGATGTGTGCTGAACCCAGCGGGGAGGGAGGCCAGGGGCCTCTGTATAACGTAGTCCTCCTCAGGAGGAAGAAAGAGCGTGTGTGTCCTTCACACAAGGGTCTGTGCTCAGGGCTGGTCTGTGCACAGCAGGTGATGTCCTGGCCTTGTCAATGTCTGGTTAGACTGCCCCAGCCCTGTGAAGACCTTCCGCCAGCACCACGTGGAGCTGTGCAGGGGAATCTCCTTCTCCATCCAGGAACAGTGGGACACATGAATTTTAAACTAGGCCTTCCCATAGCATTTTGCACCCGTAAAACCCCTTGGGTTAGTAGGTAATGTTTTCTTAAACATGACAGCTTTGTAGCACCTGAAGCAAAGGCTGATGTGCTGGCAGGAAGACAACCTATCCCCTTTTCTCTCTCCCAGCCTATTAGTAGTGGCAGTCTTTCCAAACCATTATGTACCTATGGCCTGGTGTTTAGCATCATCTCCTTGTTCGGCATCTGGGGAACAGTGTATTTAAGATGCCTCACCCAAGCTCAGTGCTGCGCTGAGACAGTCCGGCTCCTAGGAGCATCCAGCCTCTAGGTGAGCAGAGGATGGCCAAGGCAGAACATCATAGCAATATAGTCTACTCTATTTTCTCTACAGAAATAGGTCTAAAGCCTGTCCCAATCCCAGGTGCCAGCTTGGTCAAGACTGGTTACTTCTGTAACCAGCGCTGTCCAGTGGCACCATCCATCTAGAATGATTTTTGAGTCTTTTCCAACCAATGGGTCAAATATTCACTTACACCTCAGTCAACAGTCTAAGACGTAGGAGTGGAGTGACATTCAGATTTGCACTTCTGGATTTAAAATGATTCATCTCAGTCATGCTACCATCATTAAGGCTTATAAGAATGAGCTATTTTGATATGCTTACTCCTGCATTCCTATGGCCCTAAGGGTGTTTAATAGCTTTAATTGCAGTGATCTGAACAGCATAACCTTTGTGCTGGACCCATGGACAAGTTGCCATCTATCAGCTGAGTGATAGTGACTTGTCACAGGTGAGCTTTCAGCAGGGAGCAAATGTGAAGCGAGGAAAGAGGTTAAGACAGCTCACATTGAAAAAGGCAAGAACACATCGATTAACTGGGGACCGATAGCTTGTTCCATAACTTGTCACCCGTCAAAATATTGTATTTATATTCACGCTGATATACTGCCAGTTGCATTAAAAATAGACCAAGCGTGTAACTTTTAGTCCACCAGAAGAAGAGTTTTCACACAGTTCAAAATCTTCACCGTGATTAATTCCTGCTTGGCTTTTAAGTACCCCCAGGCAGCGTGCTTTGCCAGAGGGTGTCCAGTACACCCTGAAAATATCCTCTACAAAATAAAACAAAAGAGAGATGCACTGTTCACCAGACCCCCTTCAGCCAAACAAGTCCCCGTGAAGGGAAAGCAGGCTGTTAAGACACTGACAGCCCGATGTGGATGCTGGGGAGCTGCGTTGGCAGCAGGTCCATTGTGGGCTGCTCTGTTGGCGCTGCGTGGGTGGCACAGGCTGGCAGGAGGTGAGTGCAAGGGATCGCACAGAGTCCTCCTCCCGCGCAATTAGGAGCTTGAGCAGCTGGAGTTGATGTGGTGCCTGCTGCAGAGGATTAGGCTGGGAAAAATATGATTTTCAGCCTCCTTTGGATCCTGTTTGTCGGGAAGCTCTTGACAAAGAAGGGGAGGGGACTGCTGAAATGCACTTGCTCTGGAGAAGAGTGGTTTCGTCAGTCCTTCTGCAAACAGGCAGGAGAGAGAAGAGCTTTCTGATGAGGGAAGACTTTACTGAGTGGAGATTCTGAAGCTAATTCTTTAGTTTCATTAAAACAAAAACAAACACAAAAATGTCAGTTGAAAATCAGTAAGATACTCATACTCCTAAGCTGAGCCAGTCCAGGCAGCCTCTATAACAGGGCCATCCTTTTCTCTGCCCATCCTATCTTTCCTACTGAAACAATAGGGGAAGAATACATTTCATCTAACATCAGGTGTTTAAAAGATAGCTCCTAATTTTAAATTAGTCATCCAGGCTCTTTCTACATCAGTCAAGAGAAGTAGATGCTTCCAGAGGGTAGTTCGTTCTCTGATGATGCTTTTTAGGCATTTGGGTGGGATCCAGCCGTATATCAGTAAGTTTATGACCTTCGGATAAAATTTAGAGGTTGGACCCATGGACTGCACATGTTTTACAGGTCTCTGGCCAGGTACTCTACAAGCCTTATCTTTCAGTTTTCTCTTTCTTTTTCTTTTTTCTTTTTCTTTTTCTTTTTTTTCAGAGCAGCAATAACTGCTTGCACCTCTGTTCCTGAGTGTTCCTGAGATTGCTGGTTCTGTTCCCTCCTTCCTGAGTCACGAGGACATTTGTCACCTGTGCCCTGCTAAAATGTGCTCTGATGTATTGCATGAGCTAATTCCCCTGACTCTGCCTCACAAATCTCTGTTTGTCTTGTTCATTAACATAATTACTTCCCTGCATTAGCTGACGCCTGTAATAAAAGTCTCTGTTCCTCCTGTTGAAAGCTGTAGAGGTTGATAGCATGGTAATAAAAGTCAACAGCATGGGTGACTTAACAAATGACTTTCCCTTCAACTATTCGGCTGGTTTAGCAGAGCTCCCTTTCCCCAGTGCCCTTGGCATCAAGGGAACTCAGGAGTTTCATGTGCTAACAGTTTCGCTCAATGTAGAAGGCACTAGAAACTCCTTTAGAGAGCTCACCTTGATTGTTTGCCTCATGATAGCTAAGAACAGATGGGAGGTAAGAGGAAACGCCTTTCGTTGCATGGAAAAAGATCCATTCCTGAATGCAAGAATGACAATCAGTGCTAGAAATGATGCTATGAGGAAGTGGAAATTGGTTTTTAAGAAGAACTTTATTGTACGCTTGCAATTCTGGGTCCTGTGAATTGCGTGCATTGACTGGGAATTAATTCTCTTTAAGAACCAGTTTCCATTCAAAGATTATTTTTGCCCTACTTTGCCTATTTCTGCCACCCATGGAAATTATTTCAGAACTGGAAAATAGATATTACAGCAAGACCTCACAAACTCTATCTACCCTGCTGCAGTCAATAGGGGAAGATTGCTGTCTTTAGAAGTACATCACTGAGAGGAAAATATTGGATGCTAATGGGCTCTTTAATCTAGACAAGCACACAACCCAGCAAGGAGAAAAATATTAGTGGTGAGGGTGATTCACTTCCTAGAGCAAACTCCTAAGGGTATTATTGTTTTCTCTATCTCTTGAAGTTTGTGATCAGCTCTATTCAGTTGACTAAACATATGTGTTTAGTGTCTTTTTACATGATCTGGGGTATCTGAGACATCTGTATGGGGCTGGCAGGACCTACAAGGTACTCAAGGTCTTCTGAAGTGGCAGCTAGACGTGCAGAGCCCCGTGGGTCTCAAATGGCTCTAGAAGCCTGCTTTTAGGCAACTAAATTATATCCCTGGGCTCTGATTATGGATTTAAGGGGAGAAGTTGGTACTTTTAGGGAGCAAGATGTTTAATCTATTTATACATCCTCTTTAGGATGGGGTGAATTGCCCCCTTGACTGATTTGATATGGGTTGAGGAGCTCAGATGATAGAGGCATCTATGCCTACTGAGATGAATGCCACCCAGAAAACCTAAGGGAGGAACTGGAATTGAACCCTGGTTCTCATGTCCATCCCCGTTGCCTGTCTCACAAGAGCAATCTTTACAGAATTTCATGCTGCTTTTATCCTGGTGGGGAAGTCGTGGTGTCCTGTGTGCCTGAGCTCTGACTCCTAGGCCATTTGATACCTCCTGCACTAAGCAGGCAAATTGCCCTGCCTCTGCAATTAGAATAATTAGGGAAAGCGATGTTTTGAGCTACTGGCAACTCTAAGAATAAAACATTTCATTTGAATCAAAGTGCTCTGATCAAAGTTTGAGCATTAAGATAACAACAGAGCAATTAAGGAAATTTTCAAAATGAAAAGCTTGTGTGGGTGGAAATAGTTTCTTTCAAAAATGTCATCAAAACATCTGAACTCTTTAAGAATGCTCCTTTTCCCTTTGTTTTGAAATTGCTCATTTAGGAGAACAACAGAGTAACATGGGTGTATCATAGGCTGGTATCACCTGTTCTTTTCCACCTTTCTTCTCCGTTCCCGAGAACAAATGTTCCAAATCCCAGTACGATGTGGGCAGGTCTTTTTGCCAGGTGTGGGACTGAGATCAAGATCTGACTGCTGAAATTTCCACCAGCCTACACAAAGAAGTGCCTAGAGCACACCTAGGGACATATGCAAACAAAAAGTTGTCCAGCAAAGGTTATTGCCTTAGGCTCTCATTCCTTTCTTTAAGATTAAAAAAAAAAAGGTGGAAAGACTCACAGGGGCTGAAAACTTACTTAATGGGCTCCAACAGAGTGTGAATTGTCCCAGCCTGCAGTGCTGCTTTGTGAAAGAAAGAACCTGAGGGTGGAAAACAAAGGAAATCATGCCTGGAAAATAGTGCAGATTGCACCTTGCTGCAGGCAGCAAGGTATTTACTGTAAGACACCCTGTCTCAGGCTGATCAAAAAGGCTCTGTCTTGCTGACAAGTGAAGTGATTTTCCTGGTACTGGGAAAAGAGATGAACTTTTAGTGAATGCCTCTGAGCATAAATGAATGCAGAGCGCGGGAGCCGCTCTGACTTTGTAATGAGTCCAGCTCAGGCTGAAATCATCTCGCTGCACGGAGAGGGATTCAGACTTGCCACCGTTGTAATCGTGCAGTAGGAAACAGCTCTCCCTTCAGTGTGATGCAGCCAAGATCAGCTTGTTATGTAATTGAGATGATCTTATAAACCTATTCCTGAGGGAAGGTAGGAAAAAAACCCCAAGCTCTCTAGGAAACACTGGATTTCATCATATGTTCTGTGAGTGAGGGCTCTGGAGGTAACCTAAACACACGTGGCCTTAACTTGTGAAGTCCCAGTTGCTTTAGTGGAGTGATCCGGTGGGATAATCAGGCTCAGCTTTGCCAGGAAAGTCAATTGCTTCCCATTAACCTTCAGTTTGTGCTTCTCTCGCTGTAGCTGAGCACCCGCCCATCCTCAGCACAGAGATGTGGGTTGCTTCCTTAGCCTCAAGT
>NW_008825616.1:2434365-2436463 GCF_000699105.1 Pygoscelis adeliae
GAAGAAGTTTGGTACCTCTCCACCCATCCCAGCCCTGTGGTGTGGGGACACAGCCGTATGGAAGAGGAGGGTCTGGTCCTTTTATGTGATATGGTGGGGAGGGACAGGGAGGAGATGCAAAGTGAGAATTGTGTCTTTTAATTCTAGGCATCTAAAAGTCAGATGACCACATCTGCGTTCCTCATGCTGGGCTCCCCCTATCTGTAAGTAAGCCCTTCCAAAAGACCCTGTTCAGACTGACCTTAGACTCTTATTTTAGGGTGAGGCTAATTACCCTCTGGATGTGCCCATTTCTCCGTATTGACTGTAGAAGAAGACTGGAGTGAGAACCTCAGGCTTAAATATCTGCATTTTAGACATGTCAGAACCAGCAGAAGGTTCCCACCTTCATCTTCCCAAATGCCACCTGAGCTGCACCCACCCCAGGTCTTCAGGAGAGCAACAATTGCAGAGAATCTGGCCCATAGCCACATCGCAGGATCCAAAATATCCATGGTATCTTTAATCCTTTGGATGCTGTATGTTTTTACATGTCTAGACAAATCGTGACAGCTTCTAACAGGGGAGAGCTATACTGATGAAAACGTGATGAATACCAGCCTAACTTTTAATCTATCTCTTATAGGAATACGCTAAAGGAGGTATTTATGGACAAGCCCACAATTAGTGTGAACTGGGTTGGCACACGGAGAGGTGGCAGAAGCCGGAGATGATCTCTCTGTGCTTATTTTAGAGGTGATGTTAAGGCTGCTCTGGACATACTCACCGCGTGATCTCTATTACCATTTCATCTGCAGCAGTTTGGCATACCCAACAGTCATAAGCAAAATTTTATCAGTTCAGTCTTGAATATGGAAAAAGATCTGTGACATAGTATTAAAGCAGTAAAGTTATCATGAGGAGAGATCTCTGTGACTTTTAATTTTGCAGATATTAGATGGAGAAGAAATGAATTTTCCAGCAAGTTGACCAAGATACTACTGGATGTGACAGCTGGAAGATTTTTTTCACCAAATGTGTGTGGAATCCTGAAGTCTGAGAAACAGAACCTGAACCCAGTCAAAGATAAGTAACTCTTGGGAAGGGACTGAAAATCTGACTGGCTGAATACCCACTTCTGAGAGGTTAATAAACTGCCTTAAACCTGGATACAGAGAATGGGAAAGAGAGTCAGTGGCTCAGGAGAGGATGTCATGGCCCATTAGCTGAATTTTAGTATGTAAATGGCAAGGAGCAAGGTGTGTGTGAGTCCAGCTGAGAAGACACCTGACCATTTCCCACCTTGGGGAGAATATCAGCCAGTGCTCACTTCCTAAGTGAGACCTGGAGCTCACAGGGGTGCCTGGGAAGCCTTCCTCCTGCTTCTTCTACTTTATTAGGTCAAGCTTGGTGGCCAAAATGTCATCACAGTGCCTGTAGCTGTCACCTTGTGGTTTGGCAGATATGAAGTATCACCTGCTTTGGGATGGAGCTAGTGGAGGATCCCCAGCCCAGTCAGCCAGACTGAAGGTGAGCTTATGCTGAGATCAGCTTTCTGGCTGATCATCTGAAATATTGAAAGTTACATGAATAACAGTGAAGAGGATTTTATTTTGTGGTGGATGGTTGCTTGAATTTTCAACTCCAGGCATTCAACTTGGCAAAAGAAGAGACCCCTAGATTAGGCGGGGGACTCATCTGACTGGACAGACCCCTCCACTGCGATAACGTCCACCCCTCGGTACATCAGCCTAGATCTACACTGCAGCCATGCAGCTCAACCTGTCCTAAAGGAGGCATCCAAAATAGGTGAGAAGAACCACTCATTAAAGGTGCTCATTTGTCTCCGCTGACTGGGACCTGCAGTGCTTTTCCCAGCTGGAGGTGTCCACACTAGAGATAGAATCATAGAATCTTTTAGGTTGTAAAAGACCCTTAAGATCATCAAGTCCAACCGTAAACCTAACACTGCTGAGTCCACCAATGTTGGAGGAACTGAATCCCACCTGGTATAACCCATGGACCTCTCCCAAGGCAAGCCACACCTAGGCAATAGGGCAGATGGTCTCAAATGCTGACATCGTGATGCTGGGCTTTGTACTACTAAAATGAAAGCAGA
>NW_008825616.1:2436543-2457787 GCF_000699105.1 Pygoscelis adeliae
TCACCTGTGAACTCTGAATTTTAGCGATCACAGCTGTGGTGCACTGGATTTCCTTCCTGTGCCTATATTAAGCAAATGATCTCTGTAGCACCCCTGCTAATATGGGCCATAGCTTACTGGTCAAGAAGGGTACATTCCCTCTAGACCCAATAAATAATTCTTTGAATTAATCTTGTATTTCAGCTATGTCATGACATAAGTCAATTCCTTTTAGAACTTGCACTGCCTATTGCCAAAGGTCAATAAATTGCACTGGTTTATACCAGCAAAACGGCAAAAGCTTTGTTGGTGTATATATATATATATGTGAGGCACTTTGGAGCACGATTTTGAACAAAGAAGGGTCTTGTTCTTATTGTGTCTACTTAAATGTGGCACTTTGCTCAGGCTGGATTATTATCCAGACACAGGAGAAGGGTAGCTTTTTGAACTTTCACATTTAGCTTGATAAAAGCAAGACACAGTCTTCCACAAACGATGATAAGTGGTTCCTGTGAAAGAGAGAGAGTCTGTCTTGCTCGCTCACTTTTCTTCATTGTTGATTGCGTACATGCACGTTCAACAGCCACAAAACATAAAAGTCAAGCAACCAAAACCTGATGAATGCAACAATGAGGGTTGCCCACCCACTCTGGGGTGGAGGTTCAGGGTTCATATTCTTTCTGTCCTGTTCTCCTATTTTCCTTTTTTTCCCATTAGTCGTGATAAAACTGGAAAAGGAAGAAATAAACACCGGAGAGAGGCAATCAAACATTCAAAATGCTGAATAAGCAGCAACCAGTTCCCTCCTGAGACCTGTAATCAGAAAAGGGTTTAAATAGCCTCCATCCAGTCCTCTCCTTGCCTGCTGCCTGTCTCTGTTTGAAATGCATTTGGCTACATGGTGGAAATTGTGATGATACCACCGGAGGCGCATCTAACAGGGATGCATATCAACCCTAAAATGCCTTTTTCTGCTGGGAATACGAAATGCCTTATCCATCTTAATCAAAATAAATCAAGAGCCTTTGTAAAAAAAGATTTCCAGCCATAGGTCACCAAGTCACCTTGAAGCTGTAATTTAGGAAGAAAAATGTGATTAAACTTCTGGCAGTTTCTGATACGGGGGTATGTGGAAGAGTGTTTAAGCCTGTGGAGTCACACATGGCCTCAATAGGCCTTGAGGCATTTTTGTATGTCCCCAGTGGAGACACAATAAAGCCGATTCAGTTACTCCCCTGTTAATTGCATTAGAATTTGGGCCTTGCTGAACCAACGTTATTAACAGTGATCAGACACTTTTCAGCAGTGGTAACCAGGAGCTAGGAAAAAAATCCTATGCTATTTCTTTGATCGCATCAGGCCGAGATGACAGGAAACTCGGGGTGAATAGGGAGCTGAAGGGATGGTAGACATCACAGCTCTGATACATTATTTAGATGTTACAATACTGGAGTTGAAGATACACAGAGAAAATGAGACTTCCTTCTAGCAGGGTATCTGTTTATAGCAGCTGTTTGAACACCACCAAGAGAAAAATAATAAACTCCTGTAGGCCACCGTGGAGACTGAGACCAAGCAGGGGAAAGCCTCATGATGTGGTTGCTGGGAAAAAGAGTGAGAGTCTGGCTATCAACCACCAAAGAAGCACCTGACTGATACCAATCTAGCTGGTTCCTAAAGACATCCAGTGATGGAGAGATACTGAAAAACTGGCTATCTGCTGATTTTGGGGGGGGCTGTTCAGGAGGTATTTGAGACTGAAGCTAAAAAGCACAGAGAACCGGGAGGGTTTGGGCCCTCTCTGTATAGCGGGGCAGATGCGGAGATGCAGGGACATCAGTGTCCAGCCTGAGAGGACGGAAGAGGAGGAGGAGAAGTCACCCCCTTCACCAAGCATGAGCATACCTGGGGGAGGAAACCATGGTAGCAGGGCCTGGAGCTACACAGGAGTTGTTTCAAAAGCTGTTCAAAGTTTTGGGGCCCCACTGCTGATGACCCTGGATGGCAATGCCAGAGCATCCTCTGGCAACAGGTTCCTGCCTTCCACTCCTCTTTGTGGCTGGAGAGCTCTGCTTAAAGCCTGTTTTGAAACTACATTTGATCAAACTCTAAAACTTGTATGGCAGTACTGGCTTAAGTCAGTTGTGCCTATCCTTGGCCGGTGGCGGTTGTCTTCTTCCTTCCAGCTTATCCTGGGCAACCAGACGGGTCTGAATTCTTCTCAATTTGCTCAGGGTGGAAGAGAAAATGCAAATACCTCCTTCTCCCTTACCATAGTCTCAACTTGACTTGCCAAAGGCTGTCTTGCCTGTAGATGCTCTCCCTCCCTCAAACAGCCAGAGAGGGAAATGTTTCCCCATAAACAGACTGAGCTGCCTGCTCTGCCTCCCCTGGTAAGAGAAGAGGAGATGGGGTCCTGGATGGGGAGGACCCCTTTCAGCCTCTGTGAGGATATTTTGGGGTCCCATGGTGCAGGATTCACAAATTCAGACTTCTCCAGTTGCCCTAGTGTAGAAGTTGCCATGGATTAGATGAGTACCTGTTCATAAACATCGGGAGGGGTCCATGCAATGTAATTTGGGATGGGTTCAACACATTTTATTGCTGGCAAATAGGAGTCAAATTAGCATACCTTGGCCATGGCATGCACATGGAGAATCCTTGCTGCTCAGCGGTTACGTGGTAGCTTTCAGAGGTGCCATGTCTCTGTCTCTGCCACCAGAAATGACCTCCTTGCTGCGAGGGCAGGCTGGTGGGTGTCATTGGGAAGAGCACGAAGGCCCGTGAAGAGCATCCCATCATGGAGGAAGGAGCGGTGCCGTCCTTCAGTACATCATTTCTCCCTCCTGCTCGTGGGTCCAGCACCATGAATGGTGGAGATGGCTGATTTTCACACTCTTGGACCAATGCATTTGCATGTATTTTAATTCCAGGGCTGGTTTACTGTTTGAATAGCTGTTTTCTGCCTCCCTCACTGTCCAGCACTCCAGTTTCCTTTGAGTTGTGCATTTATCTCTGTTTCTCACAGAGAGGGTTGAGAGTGATGTGTAGATACCAGGCTGAGAAGTGTACTGCGAATTCTGGGGACAGTTACTATGATAAATGCATAAAGCTTCCTCAGATGAAAAGTGTTGTCTGTATAGATACTGTCATGATGATGGATGAGTGCGTTGGTTTATTCTCTTTCCCATTTGTTGCTGAGGGCCAGGCCCAGAAAGGATTCCCAGCGCAGACAGAATATGCTTTCAGTCTCATGTCTTTGGCTTTGCTAATATTTTTCCGTATCAGCCACCTCTTTTTGTCGAGGTTAGCAACCCTGGAGTCCCTCCAAGTTTGCATACATTTCCAGTAGTCATTAAAAATCAAAACCTCAGAGCTATCTCACCTGTGACTTTGGGAGTGGCTGAAGAATGAAAGTAGTCGTGAAAGCTGAATGTGTTAGGTGACAGCAGAGAGGCAACCTGGTGTCCCATCCACCTCCCTGAAAGTTGGCTGTTCCAGAAAATAATACCATATTAGCTATTTTATCATTAGGTATTGGGAGAACCCCACAGCTGGAGGAGAATGGACTTTTTGCAGTAGCAAGGGTACGTCATGCTGGGTCAGAGGACAGTCACCAGCCACCTGAGGTGAAGGAGAAAACCACAGGCAGCAGAGCTGAGAGCTCACCTCCCTCTCCTGGGGCAATGTACACACAGCCATTTTGCATTGCATTGGCATGTTGCATGGGCACATTTACATTTTTCTTCATTTCCACTTGCTTCCAGCATGTTGGAGCAACATAAATGCTCGTGTTTAGCACAGCTGACCACAGTACTTATAGCGCTTCAGAGTCCACCATGAGATAGTCTAAGGTGGTGGTTTCTCGACTGCTCTGAGCTGATCTAAGTGGCTGATTGCAGATTGTGCTATAATGTGCTTGAAGAGAGAGTGAAACTGCAGCCCGAGTCCAGCCATCACTGTTGAAAACACCAGGGAAGCAGCAGACGCAGTGGTGGATTTTTAAGGCTTCTGGATCTTGCTGTGCCCCCCAGACTCAATACAGCAACACAGGGAGTTCAAGCAACCCCCCAGAGAAAAGAGTCTCTCAAACAAATAGGAAAGAAAGGAATGTTTGCTTAAAATGTTAAACATATCCTAATCAGTAAATAAGAGTAATTCAAATAAGGCACAAAGAATTACTACATGGGCAGTATTATGCCGCTTGTGAAATTTCTATGTGTAGTAGGAGAGAAGAAAAAAACACCAAACAAATGCAAATAGATGCCAAAGGAAATAAAGCTTTAGATTAAAAATGGAGGTTTAGATTCAAATCTTTCTTTGGAGATCATTTAGAGTCAGCAGAGGAGAAATCTTCCTGAATTGACTCAGATTCAGAGACTAAGTTTCCAAAGAGCTGTGGTCTTTGCAGGTAGGAACTTAAGCATGGACACAGGCTCCATGCCACAGCGATGGCACCTCTTTTATTGTCACAAATAGAAACCGACATTAATCTACTGAAGACAATTGGATGTTACTAACGCTAAGCAACCTTCACCTCTGCAAAGTACATCCATATAACTCTTTATAGCACCAAGTTATCTTATTTTGTATAAGTCAAGCTGTTAATAATTTATTTGATTCCCCTTTCTGATCTACGGTCGAGGAAAGTCCCTGCCTCAGTTTTCACTCCTGAACCTTTTACCCCTTGCAGACCATTTTCTGCTGGCCTGATTAGAGTCGAGGGGGGGTGTTTATTATCTCTTATGTTTATTCATGCTCTGCTAAGTCACTCTGTATGTTGCTATCTGAAGCTGTGTTGTACTAATAAATATACTACCAATACTAATATACTCCATGCTGGTTATGGAGGACAGCATAGCCTTGTGAGACGTCCTCCTCCCCAGGCACCATGAAGCCAACCTGTATTTCTCCAGGTAAATTTTTGCCCTTCATTGCAGTGAGGAAAATCAGAATCCAGTTGGTTTGTAGAAAGAGGCCATGTTGGAAGAGGTGGGGTGTTATGGTTAGGGACAGAGACTGAAGACCTCAAAGGTCTAGGTACTGCTTATATCCATGGGTTGCCAGATGGGGTGGGGACTTCCGGAGGTTTCTTCCACACCTATACTTTTCAACCTACATATAACAAATTGCTTTGTTTTGGCATCATTCTAACAACATGGCATTTGTTTAGCGACACACAACGTGAGCTAGCGCAGACTTTGGAGGATATGACAAGCTTTGCAAGATAGGCAGTACACAAGTGACGAGCGCATCTACACCCGGATTTGCATAGCAGCGGGGCATTATAGCTGGGAAAAGCCTATAGGTGTAATTTAGGTCGCCTCTTCTTCCCAGGGGATCACTCGGGTGATGCTCAAGGCTGGGTGGTTAATGCTTTGGGCAGGTGGCAGGCTGTGGTGGGAAGGGCGTGAAGGGAAGCAGAGCACTGAACAAGCAGTGGGGGCTTCTAAATTAACTTCTCCCACATATATTTCAGTGATTTTTCTCCTACTGTTTCTGACACTGAAAAAGTCTTTCCACTTTGGACTCCACATCTTATAGCTTTATTATTTATGAGCCTCTATCAGCTGAAAAGAAGCAGATCATGTTTTATTGATGTTCTTCTTTCAGATTAATCACAAGCTATACGGCACTTGGGGCATTTCCATTCCTCTGCTTTGTCAGGGATTGCAAGGCTTGTAACAGCCCTCCCCATGGCAAAAAATGCTGTAGATTTCCAAAGGGGTTTAGTTGGGAGATACTATCAAGACATTTTCTTTTTAAGAAAAAAAGCAAAGACTTTGTTTCCTCTTTTTCTGATAGTTATCATGACCCGGAAGAAACAGAAAAATACACACACACACAAAAAAAAAAAAAAAAGGAAGAAAAAAAAGAGAAGAAAATAAGTGAATTCACTTTGTCACAGATCCCATTTCCTCCCCAATGTATGTGCATGTGCTGCTGTACTGCATGTGATCTTTGGTTTTATATGTCTAACGGGATACTCCCCTACCTCTAATCAAGTGAGCAGTTGGCAGAATCAGGGAAAAATGGCACTGGGAGGTGCCCCGGGGCATTTCGGGTTTTAAGAACATTTTGTAAAAACAGTCATAAACTCAGTACCTGGTCCTCATAAAAGTGGGCCTGCTGCCCTGGCTGTGTGGGGTAATAAATGGTGAGGTGTGTAAGAAATCACAGCTCTATATTCAAAGTGCTTCAGTTTCACAGAGACTGCTGCATGTCCAATACACAGAATTATAGGCATATTGTATGCATGTGTATTGTGCTTATTAATATGCAGAAAGCAACAGCTTGTGCTTTTTTCTCTAGAGTCGTGTTCTCAAAAAACGGCAAACTGCACACGACTGCAGTGGGTAACTCCAAGCACCCAACTTGTATGGGCAAGAGCAGCATGATCTGGTGGCACACGGGGTGTTTCTGTGCTGCAGACAGTGTCCTCAGGTACAGGCACCTCCTGCAAGCCCACAGCCATAAGAGAGAAATAGGTCCATCTCATTTTCCTGGGAAATTAGCAGCACCGGGAACTGCCTTTCTGATGTTTCTTTGCAGGCTGACAGCAGAAGTTATGCACACAGATAACGTGCCTGTAGCTGCCCTAGTTTTTGGCAGCATCAGAAAAATCTGGACAAGAGGGGGGCAGTAGTCTGCTGTGCCTCATCTGCACCCTGCTTTTTACCCAGGCAAGGTGGATTGGGTTGAGGGTGGGATTGCTTAGCATCAGTTGAGCTGTAGCGAGGGTCCTTGTGGTCTTCACAGGTGTGTGGCGTGGTTAAGAGGTTTCTGCTCAAGGTGACTCACTGGGGAAGGTGCCAAATTCATGGCAGGTCCCATCAGCATTTAACAGCTGCTGGGCTGCAGGTCAGTGTTGGAGGGTGAGTGGAGAGGTACCTGCAAGGTGCCCAGGTGGGATGGGTACAGCCAGACATCAAACCTTCTTGCTGAGGCTCTGCCTGACCTGATAACATCAGCTTTGACCATTGCTGTTGCAAAGCGGATAGAGAGGGTCTCCATCCAGAGCCTGGCCATGAGCTCCAGGGCACTGCGCCAGCAGAAGAAAGCTGTCCTAAGAGCTGGGAATATCTCTCATGAGGGCTGGTATATCTACTCCTAGGCTGTCCCTCTTTTCTTCTGCAGGACAAAGCTTTCTGGTCCCTTTTCCTCCAGCCGGCAGGGCTGTCTAACAAGCCTCTCCAACGCTCATCGCTGATTTGTGCTGATCCTTGCAGGCCTGTCAGCTCTCACATGTTGAATGTGAGCTGACTCTACACTGACCCACAACGATGGTGGTGCCTCATATTGTCCAGCGGTGGCCCCTTGCCTGGTCCCTGGCCCATCAGCCATAGGCAGCTGAGCTGCATCTGCTGCCAGCGGTGCTGGAGGGGACGGAGGGGCTCGAGAAGGCAGGACTGAAGCTGTGGCATGGTACAGGTCCTGTCAGGCCCTATGGCCACCGGTATCTCTCCCTGTGCTTCTCCCAAATAGAGACCATTTAAAAGATATAGCCCATTAGAGCTGTGGTGTAGGGATCTTTGCATGTCAGGTCAGAAGCAATGTGAGGAGTCTGGGGGGTTTCAGTGCTATTCACTGCTGAGAAACTAGGTCTGTCTGAGCTGGCTGGTGGTCTGAGATTAGGAAAATAACCAACCTGAACAACCCCCAAACTATTTCTGTGGTTCTTTAGGCTCTGTGTGTCTCTAGGAGTTCCCCTTGCAGCAGGACTTTGCAGTTCTGACCCAACACTCCTTTCCACTCCCCAGTTCAGGGAAGGTTGTTTCCCCTGGAGGGGAGCCTGCCTTTGTGCTGAGCTGTGGGTAAAATCCCGGTGGATCCTTTGCTTTGTTAAAAGCAGGATTGTGTATGAAGTGAACCTGGCTCTGGGATTTTCCCAGATTCACCCAGCACTCACTCTGACTTTGATCAGCAAAGAGCAGTTATCTCAGGAGGGTGTTTATTTGTTTTATTTTGGGCTATGGCTGGAATGTCTTTGGTGGGCATTTTCAAAAGCTGCGCTAGCCCCAACTGCTGTGCAGAAAATGATGAGTTGCTCTTTGAAGTTGGGATCTGTGTGCCTGGTGTGTCAAGCTTTCATAGCATTGAAGATCCTTGCTTTGGGATCAAGGGCTCCTCTGCCTCTGTCAAATTATATGCCAGGCACGAAGCTGCGTCCCTCTTAGACTGGAAACAATAAAGGCTGCAACAATCCTGCTGAGCAGCTTGGACGAGACAAGTCCACAAAACTAAAGAGGAAAGTGGGGCTGATTATTATGTGGGTCACACTCTGTCTGGCCAAAAACGTTATCTTGCAAGAATAAAAGAGGGAACCCTTTTTGCACGAGGTGCTTTGGTGTATCCCTGGGATGGGATGAATGGCCAAGCTTCCCGATTGAAAGATTTTAAGGTTCTGCAGAGCTATTACCAGGAGCAGATGCCATCTGCTCCTCCGCATCTCCTTTCAGAAGATGTCTGGTTCTCTGGAGCCCTTTTTAAACTCATTTGTTTTTTCCCCACAGATGGAGCTGGCTTAAGAAAAAGCATCTCATGCAAACCCTTTATTCACTCATGATTGTACAGACCACCTCCTTCTTGCTGAACTCATCCAACCCATCCTGTAGTAGTATCGCAGCAGAGAAAGTCAATGGGGTAGCACCATGTGGGATTTTTAGCTGAGTTTTCATGGATCCTTTGTACCCGGAAAGAAGAAAAAGTGTCAGCATCATGTGACTAACGTTTTCAAGCATGGCCAACAGAAATGTCCATTGTCCCAATCTGAAGATGCTCCAACTTTGAAAATCCAGGTCCAAACTCCTGTAGACGTAAACTAGCACAACTCTACAGGCTTTGGCAGGGCAACACCAGCTGCAGGCACTGATTTTCACTAATTAAGATATTTGCTTGCAGAGGAAATACATCCATTTATACCAATGAAGACTCAAGGTGGCTTCCATCTAGCTACTCTGACATATACCACTGTGACACTGGTGTGTGCAGAGCTGTGTTATCTTAGGATCTGGCCTTTCATGCTGCCGAACCCTTCCCAGCTTGCCACGGTTTAATTAACCAGCTGCAGGGCTCACCCTTAGCTCCTAGCTTCTGAGAGGATTCGCATCCTTCAGACTGTGTAAGTGCTCACACTGCAGCCCAGCACCTTGTCCACATAAACTGCCAGCACTGGATAGGTTTACTGTGGTTGTTTTGATGGTCTCAGTGCTAAGGAGAGGCAACACTGCAAATACCTTACTGCAGAAATGTGAAGATTTTAATGATGCCACCATATGTTCACTAAAGGAGATGCTTTGATTTCAGTTTTGGAGAAGATGAAGGGTGTGAAGAGTGGATGCATGTGGCAGAGGAAAGGCATGCTATCTGTATGAAGTTAATAATATATTTGTGATCCTTCAGCCTGATGGTTTTTCTATAAGGGCAAAATGATTTTTTCTACCAGTCATATATTGGTAGCTTTTGTAAAAATCCTTATAAATCTTTAATGCTAGTAAAGAGCTCTAGTCAAGCATCCTTAAAGAAGTCGAGCTGCAAATAACTGTGTTGGGTCCTCCTTTACTGTGAAATTCTCCGTTCTTCCTCCAACAGAGCTGCAGGCAAAAATACAATGCTTTGGTTATTCTGAGCATCTGTGCGTTTGACCCAATTACTGTACAGTATCTGTCAGTTGAGAGCAGCATATAATACAGACGTGCCTGATGCTGGAAGCTGATTAGTATTTCCTTTGTAACTTACTTAGGAGGGGGATGAGGAGGAGGTGGGAAGAGGGGGATATGTTGAAGACAGTATTTCAGGAGCTTGCAGTAGTTTGATTTCAAGTGTGACTAGGGTCATTTCTGCCTGCAGTTTGATGCTGAACTTAAAAAAAAGAAGTATGTCTCTATCTATTTATCTATCTACACACGTGTGTAGGCATATAAAAAGAAAGCAATATATCGGGAGAATCTGTGAAGTTTGGAATGACAGCATATAATTAAAGAAACAATCAATCTGTAGCATAATAGGCTAAGCTGCTTTAACTGTCAGCGGAGAGAGCTATTTAACCTTTTCTGGACCAGAAAAGTAACAGTGGTGGAAGTCTTCACTGTCTAGCTGATTTGCACTAGCTAAGGAATGACTTTTAACCCCAGGCTTGAGCACCCAGTTCTGGGAAGAGCCGACACCTGGGATTTCCCATAATTTCAGTGGCAATGCCACGTACAGCTGGTTTGGCAGCCTGGAGGATATGGAGCACCCTTCACACACTTCGTACTCAAACTCCTGCTGACCAAGCGTGTCTTAGTCCTGATGAATCCCTAGGACCAGGGGTGCACCGTGAAGTAGCATTTGTAGATCTGCTGCGTGGGCAGCTCTGAAAACAGGAGGGATAATAGATTATATATCAACCCCCTCGGCTCTATACGATACTGATTTGCACATGCCCAGTGTTGTGTGATTTGGTATACTACTTATATAGAACTTGTTTGGCATAAGTTGCTTAGCATTAGTAGCTAAATTTGCTTCAGCCTTAGGTCGCAAGCTGTCAACTTTCACCTGGATATGCTGAACTTTTACCTAGTCAAGTAAAAGAAGGCCCCAGCGCCAGTTCAAGGCAGAAGGTAAGGCAGCTGCATTCATTAACAGAAGCTGCAACCTCAGAGACAAGTAAAAGAAACGGCCCGCCTAGAGACAATGAAAGCACCCAACGAAGAATGGGAAGACCCCAGACCCTAATGTTACTACTGGTCTGAACAGTTGCATGAGGGGTGGGGAATTTAGATTGTAAGGGTATAATTGCCCAGGGATTTCTTTGTTCGAGGTCCCCCTTCGGAGGCACTCAGCTCGAGCTGTAGCACTATTAATAAAAAGGACTTTACAGCAGGATCTCTTTTCAGCTTATTGATTCAGCGGAAACCTAGAGTCGAGCCCTGTTATGGTGGCTGGCATGCGTAATTTCCATAACACCGGCAAACACAGCATGCCCTGGCAGACCAGACTCGCTCCCCATGTCAGATGGATCATACACTGCATGGACAATGAATCCAACAAGTCCAGGATACACGGGACTTACCATGCATATAGTATAGACGCAACATACCTGTGCTAAAGGGTCATTTATCCAGGATTCCTGTCCAGCTTGGGTCCATGGATGACCCACCATGGATGAGCTGGTAGGTCTGTATTTGCAGGGGATGTGTTAATTAATAGGCGGCTTCCCTGGAGTGATCAAAAGAGACCCAACACAGTGCAACGGAGCACAGGCTGGGAGAAGCGCTGCCTCTCAGACCAGACATCAGTCCAGAGCTTTGACATCTAATGGCCGTTAAGATGAAAAAGCCACTTCTCAGAAGGATAATGGCCATTTGGCTCAGTTCTCACTCAAGTAATTCCAGTAAGGACCACTAGAGTCTTGACATGGACTTCTGGCTGCTGTAACATTTACTGTGGTTTTGAAATTCTCTCTGCTAAATAGAGACAATATTGCAAACACCTTACTGTGGAAATGTCAAGATTTTAGTGATACCACTATATATTTCTCTGAAGTATATTTGTACTCCATTTCCAGTTCTGAATCATCCTGTTTGCTCAGAAAAGCTGTTCTGTAGCTCTGGATGTTGTACGGTTAGCAAACTGTGTCTTCTCTGAAAATACCCCTAGGCAGGGAACAGTGTAGTGAAAAACTGGGCAACATTTTATGGCTAAAACTTTTTTCCAGGGGAGACTTTCAGGTTTAGAGGCACCAGAATGCTAATTGCTGGTATTGTCAATTTATTTGTGTAGAAATCAGACAAACAACAATTTTGAAAAGCTCTCAGATTGCCCCCTTTCCTGCTTTTCAAAATGAAATCTTTCAGCTTTTTGATTTGAATGGAGTTTTGAATTTTAACAGTGCCATTTAAGCAAAAAACCCTTTACTAAAGAATCCCTTAAAGAAAACATTTGAAGCTGAGACTGAAAGTGTTATCTACCTCCAAACAATGCTTTTAAACCATTGATTACCTTTAATTTTTTTTAAAAAGAATGGAATTTGTTTTATCCTGAAATGATTTTTTTTTCTGTCCAAATTATGCACAAGCTGAGAAAGCAAAGCTTTTGGAGCTCTATTAATAAATGTTATGAGAGGCTGTGGGCTGCAGCTGATGAAAAGCTACTATATAAGTAGAATTTCATATTATTCTATATACTTATGAAATGTAAGTATTTTTTCACGTCTTTGACTTGTGCTATTGCATTTATATGGTAAAGTGGCATATTTTGCTTTAGGTGCTAGAAACTTTTATTTGAAGATGCAACTATGAACTTGCTTTTTCCTGCTGTTGCAATTAGGATGAAAAAGAAATCTGTGGGGCTTTTGCCTGTCCAGGCAGGTCTGCCTGGCTTGCCAGAGACACATGCAAACCCTTTTTGAGGTTTTGTATTCCCTGGAGTCTCCAGCCTGAAGGGACTCTAGACCTCAAAATGTAATTTTGCTGACATCACTGCCTGTATTTATAATTGAGTCTGGAATGGGTTTTTAGCCATGATGCCGACATGGACATAGCCCTTGTTCAGGCAGCTGAGCGTGTTCATTTTCCAGATGGGCGCAAGGGACGTCCCTTAGTGAAACAGCAAATGGTCCCTGGCCCATGGTGACTCCTAACTATGCCTGGACGATGGCTGGGAAAGTGCTGGCTGACAAGTTGCCCCGGGTCAAAACTGTGACAAGAGCCTTTCTGAGGGTTTAACAGTATATGGGTGAGCCTGTGCCAGTGTTTGGCTGCTGGTAAAGATGCTGCTGGAGAGTTTCTCCTGTTTTTTCTGAGGTCAGGCTTCTCCAGTTCACCAACCTGCTCTGGAGGGTTTATCTTCGTAGCTTGAGAGGAAAGATGGATTTGCTTCTAGTAACAGCATAGAACACGATCTGGAGAGATCTGGTGTTAATACCTACCTCTTTCAGGGCCAACATTTAATGTAATTGCCAAATTACATCATTAGTCATTCCTTTTTCTGAAAATTATGAGAATAATATAGTTTTGTTTTCTCATCTTCTTTGAGACCTTCAGAACAAGCATCTGGAGGCGTCCAAAGCATCCATAAGAAGATGGAAGTTACAATGCAGATGCAATGAGAGACCTGTGTCCTTCTGGAGCAATATTTGGAGCTTGGTGAGATACCCTGAAGCATCTCAAGTGGCACTGGACACTTCTGTGTGGACAGCCAAACTAAGCCTGTTTCTCAAAAGCGGCGATCTTGTCCATAACAATGCTGCCTACAGGTGAGACTCATGTATGTATTAAGATACTTCAAGGCTTTCCAAGGCTTGGAAGGCTGAGCTGTCAAGCCACCACTGGATTAAGTCAGTGGATTTTTTTTTTTTTTAATATGGCTGGTTCCCTGAATACAAGAAGCAAGAGATTGCTCTACACCTTTTTCTCTGACAAAGAAGTCCCTTGCAAAATTCAGCTTAATTCCAGAGCAGCTCAGTTTGATGATTTCATCACAAAATAGTCATGACAATGCATAATCATGGACTCGAGTATATTTACAAATGCACAAAAGATGAGATCTTTTCTGGTGAATAATAGAGGGCACAATAATAAAGGATACATTCAAAATTATTCTGCCTTTCTTTAGAAGTGTACTTAAAAGAATCATCTTTATCCCGGTTCCTTTAGCATTCTTTTTTTTCATAGGAGAATCAGGATTTTGCCCAGGTTGTCTGAATAAAGAGCTGTTTCTAACACTTGCATATTGATGCCTACAGCATTGCAAATTTAATGTATGCACCTCATTTATATGAATAATTTAAGAGCATATCTTCATAGGGGAACATAGAAAGATTAGCCTCTATATTTGATCCAAATCCTAATGAGGCCAACGGAGAGACTCATCAGGCATTCCTCCTAGACTGTTTCTGCCTTATAACTGGAAGGCTACTGCCTAGTGGCTACTATGGTTGGACTAGGGTGCAGAAGGTACAGTTTTTATTCCTACCTTTGACCACTGGGTAACCTTTAACTAGTTGTGCTGCTTCTTTATGACTCCAATTTCTCTAGCTGATAAAGGAAGGAAATGTTAATGAGTTCCCTGGAAAATGATTTGGGGTGCATTTCCAACAGATCAGGTTGGTTAACTTATCCTTAAACTGAGGTCAATCAAGATTAATGCTCAGCTGATGCTTAACCCCTGATGGATGCTTGCAAAACCCAAAGCCATTCCAAGCAGAGGTGCTTTAGCTGCCTCATTCAAAATTAACTTTGTTACTTGCAGGATACGGTATTTTGCTGTAGAAGCTTGCTCCAAATTCCGTGAAGAAAGTCTTTGTAAAAGCACTTGTTTTTCTGCTGATGGCAACATGTACAACCTCACAAGCCAACATAGCCCTTCTGGATTCGGTAAAGTAGGTTTTCAATTATCTCCCATTCTTGCACAGCCTGATTAATTTCACATGCTGGGAAACCATCTGCTAGCTCGAGGTTCATACAAAAATACACCCAGGAAAGGGGCTGGGCAGTGTCCCTGTGGGCAAAGCTCTCACCTAAGCTATGTGAGGATAAAACCTTATCCCAGTCTAAAACCTGCAGGCCAGCAATCTGAATGCCCTTGTGTGGCTTAGCTACCAGGCTTACAGCTGGATGCTTGGCAATGGGATGGAAGTTGATTCATTATTATAAATATTGGAGTAAAAAATGTCAAGGGACATTTTAGGCTTTTTTTTTTTTTTGTGAGTGAGTGAGCACTTTTATAAGCTACCTCCTGCTAAGAGCTCACTAATCACCCAAGGAGAAAGTGAGTGCCATTATTTCAATGAAAGAAACTATAAATAGAGGAGAAAATATCAGTGCTTAATTTGATATCTGTATTATCTTCCAAAGCATGACTTCTGCTAACTGAGCTAGATGAGAGCTCTCACTCTCTGAGGACAGCAGCAGAGATAATGTTCTCTGTTGCCCATTCAAGAGGATGAGAAAAATTCAGGGCATGGCAAGGTACAACACTACAAGACAAGGTTCATGAAGAGATGTTGGAATTAGGGGTGCATTCAAGCCAGGAAGCCCACAAGGGGACATTGCAACACCATGTCGATTGACCGAGATAGGCTGAACTGCACTGTTAGCCACGCAGACTAGTTTTCCATTAACACAGCATGTCTGAAAGGAGGAACTTGGACTTGGATGGAGAGCCCTACATCTCATTAGGTGAGTCACACCAGATAGACCTATCTGTCTGGTGTGATCTATCTATCCAGACAGATCTGTGGTAATCTTGTGTGACAGGGTTCCCTGTCGTGACCATGCTTGGGTCAAAACAAAGCATGAGGAGTCTACTGAGAGCTTTTAAGCTTCCACTTGGCCAAAATGTTCTTTTGAGGTGCCAGTGCCATCATTGCCAAGTTCAGCCAGAGCTCCAATTAGTGCCATGCCTGCAGCTGACCTCCATGAACTGTTTGTTTTGATTAAAAATCATCAAAGATAAGTGATCTAAAAGGCTTAAAATAGGGAAATTACAGGAAAAAGGTGCCTGCTATGTAACCATGTAGCCCTGTAATACAGTATTGCCATCGCTACTAAAAGGCCATAAACTTTGCACTGAATTTGCAAGGCCTGAGGACTGAGGCTTGTCAGGCTTTCAGTTCAGAAGTCTGAACTTCTCTTGACCTGCCCACAGTTTTGTTTCACCCAGTTTAGCCATGACAGCAATTTCTCTAACTGATCAGGTGTCTATGGCTAATTTATTTTACTTTTGCAAGCACAGTTTTGTATAGACAGCAGTAACAAGCAGAAAAACCATCCCAAGAAACATTTAAATAACACTCAATTAAAGATCCTTCTCAGGAAACCTGTGCTTCACCTCCTGAAACCTTGCTGCACAGCTCAGATGCAGGAGCCTGGGAAACACCTCATAAAAGCATCTTTGGTTTCCTGAACTGTGTCCCACAGGGCTGAATCCTCAGTCTGAGATGCAAATCAAATAGTGCATTCCAGGACTGGATGGAGAAAGTGGAACAGGTTGATGATTTTGGGTGGGATTCATTTTTATCTGTTAAATGACCTTGTTGTCTAGCCCAACCTAATTTGCTAGAGCTCTAAACTCTTGCTAGAGTCAATAGAGGGAGGCAGGTGCCTCTGGAGAAGTGTTCAACCACCCCAGCTGAGACCTGGTAGAGTTTATTGTGAGTTGGCAGGTAGGCAGCTCTCTCCTCTGGTCCACAGGTGGCCTATGAAGTCGGTCGACTTAATGTCTGTCTTTTAGAGCTGTGCAATTAGATGAGATGAATCCCAGGTTTCAGAAACTCAACCTCTTGAGCTGGACTTCTCACCTCCTCTTCGCTTGTCCCTTGTTGGGGTTGTCAATAGATTGAGAGCTAACCAGCTAAATGCAAAAGTGAGGTAGGTCATTTCAGCAGCAAAGCAGGCTTTGCTTTGCACTGAGTCTGCTAGAAGAGGTCTGGGATGTGGCTGTGCCACTTGGAGGATGGAGTCCCACCAGTGAACGAGCTCCTAAGCTGGGGAGCCAGTGCATGGGCCAGAGATGAGGGTCTAAGCAGGCTGTAACCACTCTCGGCACTTGTAGAGATTTGCTGTTGTTGCATAAATTTATTAACACGACAGATGAAGAGAGTTTTATCATGGTTACTGATGTCAAAGCATTTTACTGAAGCACTGAAGTGCTTTGCGGGGTCTTGGCTCCACACAGAATCAGGCCTGTGCCCAAAAACCCACCTTCTCTCCCTTGGGAGAGAGCATATTTGATTTCCTGTTGTCTGTAAAAGCTGCCCTGTGGATAATCTCATTTACATTCCTGCCCTTCATGAAACCCCCATGCCTTGCGACGGATGCGACCGGCTGAAGGAGCAATAATCATTTCCGCTGCTCAAAGGGAAGCAAAGAGGATTTCCAAATTCAGCAATAAAAGCACAATTACCTCAGCTTCAGGTCTGCCTGTGAATGAGTGGTGAAGCTGCAGCTGCTTCAAAATTTTATCAACAGCGCTGGAAAAAAGTCAGCAGTGGCCTTTTTACTGTGCTCAGCAATAGCGGGGAAGAAATGAATGAACAAATCTGTTTGTGGTAGCCCTTATCCAAAGCAAGGCAGGTGTGTCAAAGCTGGGAGATCCCCTGCAGGATGGTCAGGTGGGATTTTGGGATGCTGGCGTTACTCCATAATCCTTCTGTGTGTGCCTTGGAACCGAAGGAAGCTTCTATCCTAAAATAAAATTATCTAGTACAGAAGATAATCTGCTCTTAGGCTGAACCCAGCTTGATCTTGTTTAGCATAAGGATAGACTGCATAGCCAATTTGCCCATGACTTTTTTGAAGAGTAGACTTCTCAGTAGGAATCAGACCAGGAACTACATCCCAAGTGGTGGAAATAAGCCAGGGGTCCCTAGATCTACCACCCATTTGGTGTACAATCTTGGACAATTTTTACCTTTTACCAAAAGTGCTTCCTTACCAAATACAATGACCTGAAATTTTTCAATGACAGTTCACATGCCAGATTTGTGAGGTAGTCATGGCAGGTGACAAGGAGATAAGCACTGGGTGCTTTCATTGCCCTCGTGGGCTATTTTTCAGTTGCAAACGTGGCAGCTGGAGAATTTTTTGCCAAGTAGAAGCAGCAAATACATTCTCCGGCTTTGGTGCATGCTGCAGCTTTGCACATTTTTCTGCAGTGTCAAGGCTGTATCTGCGCCTTTGTGCTCGGGGGGGGATCCACTGAGGTGATCTCCCAGCAGATTGCACGGCACATCACCCTGTCTGCATAATAGAAATTAGAAGCACATTGCGAGAGGCATCTCCTCACCACAGCCTCGCTCATCTAGAAGCTGTAAGACATTAATATGCAGAAGAGGCTGCTCTTTCCTTGCTGAAGAGGTGCAGTGTATTGGCCGAGAGCCCAAAATGAGGAGGAGGGCCTGGCAGCTGTTAGAGGCACTTGAAAAGGAGATCAAAACATATTAATTCATTGTCCTTCTCTCATTCTCTATTTCCACAGCACCCCAGAATGCAGAAAAAACTTTCCCCTCCCCCCGTGAACTATACAGCAAGCAGCTGTTGCAGAGTGCAGGAATTACACTTTCACTCGGAGAAGTGAACCATGATGGAGACACAGCATGATGAACAGGTTTGGATATGATTCAGATGACCTGAGGGGGCTCACATCTTGCTCTTTCACTTGTCTGTCAGATCGCCTTTTTCCATGTCTCCGCACAAGCCTCAGTTTCCCTATGTGTAAAAGAAAGGGCTGCTGCAGACTTGACCTCCCTCAAAGAACACTTAGCGATTTCTGGCGTGGAAGCTCTGTGCTGCATCTCTGTATTAAACCCGATGAGCATCAGCATCGGTAGAGAAGCAGCATAGAGTGAATTGAAGACTTTCACTGAAGTTCTGCAGCTCCTTCTCCAAAGCACGTCCTGCCACTCTGGCAAAAGGAGTCTCTTTTTGTCCAAGCACATTTTTCTGGACTTTTGTCTCCATTTATCCGGACACATTTACACTGCAAAGACCACAATGGCTTTGGTACATTGACCTGTGACCCTGCTACAGTAAAACCAGGTTTGCAGATAGGAATTAACCACCTACGTAGTCCTGCTAAAGTTTGAGGTTATGTCTACAAAGTGCCAGGGAACATTCCCAGACACTGGAATTGATCATCTATCTTGTGAAATTGTTATGATACTCCTTGGTGTGCCTTGTGCCTGGGCTAAATAACACTTTCCCAAAGAATTTCTGGGGATGTCTCTGGGGGGAGCTACTGTGTGGCTCATTCCTGATGAAGAGTTTAGATGGAGCCTCATATTTTGGAAAGCAGGAGAGTTTAATAAAATAGCAGTGGGCCATTCCAAGCCAGCTGGCCTCAGTACCAGAGAAGGCTCCCGAACCCATTTAACTTATTGCAATAGCTGTAGCCTTATTGTTTATTCCAAGTGCTTTCTGGGCCCCCTTTGGACTGTCAGACTACACAGGGCATGATGGTATGCAACATACTGCTTAGACAGCTGGATGGCATGAACAGCATCCCTGAGCTGTCTTTACAGTGTCTGCAGCGCCGACAGAATAAGTCATGATGAAGAAGTCTAACCTTGCATGGAGTAGGGCACCCCCTGCTCTCCACGGATTAAGATTTTTTTATTCTCTACCCAAACTTTTCAGAAATGGGCAGCAAAATTCATGTGTTGTTACAGGTAGGGTTGATGAACTGACTCCTGGATCTCCTCCTGGTACAGCTTTGAATCTATATGGTATTTATATTTATACAATTTATTTCTATTTCTATATTTCTATATATATTTATTTATAGTTACATTTATGATTCTTTTATATTTATATTTATATGTATATTACCTACTTTTAACAGCAAATAATTCATAAACCCAAGGATCCCAGCTTTGTTCAGCCTTGCAGGCAGTGCAGTGACTCATTCCAGTCTCCTGCAATGCGTCCTTTCTTTTAGGCTCTCTCCTCAAGGCAGAAAAAGCATGTAAATGAATTAGTCTGGTTTGTAGTTTGTTTATTTGGTTTTCACCTCAGAGGCAGCATGAGCAGTCAGACGTGGGAGTATTTGTCCTTATCCTTCTTCTTGGGATTGTCAAACTCCCATTTTTTAACTCAGGGTTAAATCCAGCAAAACAGGCTGGAAGAGAAGGATTAAATGTTTATTCAGGTCCTCCGAGTAATATCCTTTAGGGTGACTCATTTAAGGCCCTTCAGTTTGGAAATACTGGCCTCAGCGCTTCCGAGCTCCAGTTTCTGCTCTGGCAGAGGAACCAGTACCTGCCCGGTTCAGTGCATGGACAGATTGTGCTGCCAGCATCGCTGGGTGGCTCCTCAAATGTCTGTCCCCTTTTCACACATACAAATGTGCAGCCCCTGCTCTTATTGCATGTTGGCCCAATACAGACAGGTATCCTTCATATTCTGGCATTGCCTAACTTTTGCAGTTTGACTTTGCAACTTGAAAAGTGGTTTTGAAATGCAATCATTTCAGTGCGTAATATATTAGCCTGTAAAAAGAAGGAGATGGAAAGAAGAGAACCGCCATGCTGCAGCATCAATAGAATAGAATAGAATCATAGAGTCATTAAGGTTGGAAGAGACCTCTAAGATCATCGAGTCCAACCGTCAACCCAACACCACCAAGCCCACTAAACCATGTCCCTAAGCGCCTCATCTACACGTCTTTTAAATACCTCCAGGGATGGTGACTCAACCACTTCCCTGGGAAGCCTGGTCCAATGTTTAACCACTCTTTCAGTAAGGAAATTTTTCCTCACATCCAATCTAAACCTCCCCTGGCACAACTTGAGGCCATTTCCTCTCGTCCTTTTGCCAGTTACTTGGGAGAAGAGACCGACACCCACCTCGCTACAACCTCCTTTCAGGTAGTTGTAGAGAGCGATGAGGTCTCCCCTCAGCCTCCTTTTCTCCAGGCTAAACAACCCCAGCTCCCTCAGCCGCTCCTCATAAGACTTGTTCTCCAGACCCCTCACCAGCCTCGTTGCCCTTCTCTGGACACGCTCCAGCACCTCAACGTCCTTCTTGTAGTGAGGGGCCCAAAACTGAACACGGTATTCGAGGTGTGGCCTCACCAGTGCCGAGTACAGGGGCACGATCACTTCCCTCCTCCTGCTGGCCACACTATTTCTGATACAGGCCAGGATGCCATTGGCCTTCTTGGCCGCCTGGGCACACTGCCGGCTCATGTTCAGCCGGCTGTCGACCAACACCCCCAGGTCCTTTTCCGCCAGGCAGCTTTCCAGCCACAATCATCCTTCAGGCTTTAATCCTTCTTCTGCAGCAGGGCTAGGAATCCCTCAAAGAAACAGATTGCAAGATTAAGGAAGAAAAAGCTGCCCTCATTATTGGAACTTGCCCAACCAGTCTAGAAACACACTCTCTCTAAAAACATTAGTCTCAAGAGGAAAACTAGGACCAAAAATAATGTCTAGCCCAAATTGTTAAATTTATGAGCAAAAAAGGAAAATGAGGTGAACAATTGTGTTAAGTAATAATACCTGTTGTATATTTATTAAAAGGTTTGGGGCATATTTGTAGGCTTAAATTTAGGCAGCTTTATGGGGCAACTACGTTAAGAGAAGAGTTTCTGAGCTCCATCTGTATTCAGGGGAGAGAAAGCAAGCCATGCCCAGGTAGTGGTTCAGAACAGGGATAATTTAGGATCTCTGCAGTGCTTCCTGGTACTGTCCCTTTTCTGCTCTCAGCCTGACTTTCATGGCCAAAATATTTTTTGGCAGGGGGGGAGAAATGGGATAACACACCGTGGTGGTGAGTGTTGC